>NC_040879.1:39271915-39425475 GCF_003676215.2 Rhopalosiphum maidis | reverse complement strand
GACGTTTATGTTGTAATAATAATAAAATTACTGAAGCTTTTTGATCACTCTCGGGATTGACCACGTTGATTTACAAGAAAAATTCTTACTACATGCGAAGAGCCGCGCCGACAGACAATACGATAAAACTTTTTTAGTTTTTACAATGGCCTATATTATCTCGGCCTACTCCGCAATTTTCAGCCTTCGTGTTAGTTTGGTGACGTTTATAGGTGTACTATATACAATATGTCTTAAAGGTCCCGTTTTAACCTTTAATATCCTCGTGGAAAATCAATATATTTAAGTACGGTTTTAATTGTGGTAAAAAGTTAAAAAATCTTCATTGAAAAGTGTATAGGTATAGGTATATTTTAATTTCAAAAATTTCAAAATAATTTTTATGCAGTTTAGTTTTTTTTTTTAATTTTGTAGGTGTCTTGTTTAAATAATATTTTTAATTTAATTTAAAAAATAAAATATTAAAATTGAGTAAAAATTGACCAAATCACATAAATATTTCATTGATTTACAAACTTCATTAAAAATTCATCATCGGTGCACGGAACCATGGAATACATAGAATAAAAAAATTGTCCTTAGAATGAAAATATACGTTCATAGAATAGACAAAAAAATAAAAATAAAGTCATACAAAACAAAATTTGTTCAATAGTTTCATTGAAGAAAGGCATTTATAATCACATGAATATTGTGAATGGGTGCTACATAGAATGTGCCAGGTTCCAATATTTGTAGTTAAATTAATTTTTACCAATGGATTTACTTTTATAAGAAATTTATGATTGTACAGTGTACGTCCGTGTTCTAATCAAGATTAATTTGTGTTTCGCTATGAAATCAAAACTGTTTTAAAAAAATATGTCTAATTAAATAGTTATCTTTAAAATTTAAAAAGCTTAAGTGAATATTTATTTTATTTTTTTTAAAAATTAAAGACATTTATGCCATTTAATTATAATTTTCTTAGTAATTACTGTTTATTACTAATTATGTTACTGTAAAATTGCACAATCTAATCTATTGATTTGCTATATGGAGATATTAAAGCTAATATGAACATTTTGGGTATACTATAGATAGATACTAAAACTTGTACACGTGTTTGAAAATCCCGTGTACATTATAACTACTAATTTGCAAATATAGCTAGGTACACATATTTAACATATTACTATGATGACTAAATTGCGATACGACACAGTTGAAAACGGCGATTAAGTGTATAAAAAAAAAAATATAAATAACACTATACTCACTTGTACATTTTTATTATTTAATTTATAATCGTCACAACGAGAGGTGTCATAAAATATTTTTACACCATAACTTACATATTAAATGTAATATTATTACATGATGTTATATTATTTAGATAACATAGTATTTTTGAAGGATTGTGAGAATAAAACACAATTTGAAATAGCCGCGAATCGTGATAATATAATACACTTATAGTTCTCATCCACAGACATATAATTGATATATATATCATAGTCTAGGATGGCCCTCGGAAAGAAAGTTCGCACGAGTGACATATGCAGTTATTATAGTACTCATGCTCATTTCATTTTTTTATTTGCTTTAAATTTTTAAATTTCAGTAGAAAACAATTGAAAAACAAATTGGTTCTAAGCAATTCATAATTAAAAATAAATGACGGTTTTTTTTTAAACAATATCAGAAATTAAATGATATTATATTTCGAAAAATTTTATACTTACACATTTTTTATGTACGTTTAAATTCAAGATCAGTAATTTTTATTCTATTTTCTATATTTTTTTAAAATTTTTTTACTGTTTTTATAAAATATTTTGAAAAACCTACATTCATCGTGATCCATTAGTTTAATGAAACCAGGTTCTGTGAAAAATATTATCCATTGGCTACAATGGTAGTATTTACTTAAATAAATAATAATGATTTGTATGCTTGCTTAGTTGCATATACCTTCTAACGATGTATGTATATACATTTCATATGTATATAACGTATATGAATATGTGTATATATATCTGGTAAACTGTAGAGTATCTAATGTGTGACAGACACACACACAATTCAACCAGCAGGCGGACCACAATCGGAATTCCAGACGAGTAAATTTGTTTTCTACGTGCTAACGACATGATAAGTGGGTCACCCGTACGGTGAGCAGGTCAAGTTGAAGGTACTGGTTCAGTGTGGCGCGATCCAAGATCAAGAGATCTTGATCGTGAGCCGTCGCCGAGGTCGTGTGACGTATATGCGGCGGCGGCGGCAGCAACGGTCGCCATCAACAAGTGTCTACTAAACTTGCGGCGACGCATTTTTGTACTGTGCGCCCTGGGGCAACATTTTCTTGGCGCCCGCTCCCCCTTCACGAGTGATCGGCATTACAAACTTCAATCTATGATTAATTCTTATTTAATATGCATGTAACATTGAATATATTTTGTAGAAAGTGTATATATAAAATAATTTTAATATTTTACACAAAAACTATTGAATATAGAAAGTGAAATAAAATATTCTTAGAAATAAAGGCTACGATATACCACTAAGAATTACTTTTTAGGTAGATACATTCTGGTATATAATTGAATTCAAATTGAACACAGGCAATGGCGGCTGACGAGGTACACTCGAAATTTCCTGTACAGCAGAGCAAGTGCTCTTATTTTTTAATGTTATTTTTAGGTTGCATTTAATGAAAAATGGAATTACTGTAATACCGCGCTATACTTACATGTATATACGAAGAAGTGTGAAACCCGTATATAGAAACTAGGCATATATTTCTTTTTATCAGAGATAACGGGTAAGATTTATATTTTATCACACAAGCCATGTTGTGCAAAAAAAGTAATGAACATAACAATATGTTATATGCCGTTAAATTTGACTTATTTATATACATAAATTGATAATACAGAATGCATTTTGTTTATATTATAGTTCCAGTGTACAGGAATCATGTATCTGAACAAAATAATAATTGTAATATAACTACTACTTATATAAACAAGAGATTATAGCGATAAGTCATTATATGAAACGTATTTTATTACATATTGTGTGTATTATTATACAGTTATATTGTAACTCTATTTCTAAATCAAAATAAAACAGGTATTCATACATTTTTTTTTGTATAGGTATACCTTAAACATATTTACTAAAAACTATTCAATGGCTGGTAAGTAAATTTAAATCGTACCTGTGTCACATATTAGTAAAAAACGTATACGATATGTCGCATATACCTATTGGACTTGCTTCAAAAATAAATAAATAAGTACCTACATCAACAATATATTTAATTTAGTGTTTGTTGCTATGGGAAGGGAAGTTGATCAATAAGTTGTCCCACCAAAAAAATATTTACATAACCGCTGTACCATTGATATATTTAATTTTTCTCGCTCTGAAATTGGGCCCCGGTACATTTGCCCATAGTCACCTAGGTCCCGAGGGTTAGAAGAGGAGATACTTTTAAATATATCACTTGCGATAGGTCCACATGCCTTGGGTAATAAAAAATGTGCCTAGAATTAAAAACGCAAATCATAATTCATTATTAATTATTTATAGTAATATAATCTATAACAAATGGCATCTATTTAAATAAGCAAAATAATATTGGATTCTCGTGAATAAAAAATAAATTCATGTGTGGGTCACCTTATGGAAATTTATACGAGTTGAAATAAATAAGCTATAATATCATTATCATATTCCTAGTCTCAAGAAGTATTATATAGATTCTTTTAAGATAACTTTTATTTAAAATGTTCTAGTACAGATTTTTGAGTTTATAGAAGAAAAACAAAAAAACATTATCATTAATTTCTATTTACATGTAGATATATAATAATAACATAGTGTCTGACATAATATATCATATATTGATAAGCAATGGGTATACGCGCTATTTTATGTGCGATGCGAGTAATTTCAGTATGCTATATGTAATAGGTATAATATATAGGTAAACTTACTATTATGCGGTTACATTTTCTAATTTTGTTATTGATTTTTTTCTATACAACAATTGAATAATTCAGAAGAGAAAATTACCGAAATTATTGTGTTAGTAAATATATCCATTAATGTTAAAATTTTATTTTATTGCGTGGATTTTGACTATTTTCAGCAAGGATTGGAATCAATTTTATATAACGACAAAAAATGTTAAAAATACTCTAAGAGTGATCAAAAATAATATAAAAAATGAACTTTTTATATAATGATATTCAAAGTTATATTAAAATTAAAATTTAATAAGAAATCAGAAAAACTAATATCGATAAGCGAAAATGAAATTGAAAATAAAAAATGTCAATTCGATTTCAAAGCTACTTTACCCTTTTGACAAAACACAATGATGGGGTGGTCTCCAAAATTGTAGGTACGTCACAATAATAGTACCGTCACCGTCGATGTAAATACGCTAAAAATGAATTCAATTGGTAATACTATACACACACTGCAGTACATAAAAGTACATAATACGATTATTCACTTGAGGGCTCTCTTTACTTATAGCAGTTATCATATAGGTAAAATAATAATACTATATCAAAAATTACATTTCCAAATTAAAGTTTTATCAGCAATTATTTACAAAGCACAATGTGTGAAAAAAGATTAGGTGGGCTTGGAATTCTATCTATTAAAAAACAATCGAATACACCAGTTAAATTTATCGACAATTATTGATAATTTTACAGACAAATGGCACGCAAACAAAATTTTTATTAAACAATATGTTAGAGTGCTGTGTACAGTGTACTGTGTAAAATGTATTTTAAACGTATACTTAGTTTAACTTCAATGAAAATATATGGTAGGTAAGGTAAATTAATTGATATGATTTTATTGTTTTAGAATATAAATAGTATAATAGACATACATACTTATGTAGTTATATATAGTTAGGTACTAGATAATTCATTCGCGTACCCACCTGCGTATTCTTAGGGATTTTCAGTGATTGAACTATCATGATGGCAATGCCTTCTTTGGTTTTAGATGTGATACACTAATATACCTATTATATCTACATCAGGAAACGACGTGGAACCGTTGCGAATTTGTTGTCGCGAGAAATGATCGAGATCCGTCTGCGAGATAATCATCGACGCTACGCGCAGACATACAATTAGGCATGTCACGCGCGTTGCGTGTACAATATTACCTATATAATCTATACTATATGGTTACCTATCAACAAATCAACAATACCGTCTTAGACATTTCTATTATACAGTGTGATTCACCAAGCATGCTCACCCCCATTTTTTCTTTTATAATATTTTATATTACTTAATTAAATTTATTTATTCAAATTCTCATTTTTGCAATTTTTAAGTATACCTACCTACCTTATTTTTAAATACATATATATACATATATATTTTTAACACTATTCAACATTAGATGTCTTATGACAACACCGCAATTACTTTTTTTCAAACGAGAATCTCCATCTTTTTCTGTAAACTGTTGAGTAGACAATTTTTTAAAAAATTTAGTTTTGGATTATTTATTATTGTGTTTATACAATACATTCAGAAGAGAATATGGAGTACATGATAATTCGAAAATTATAGTACCTAATCAACATTCAAAATTTTATATTTTGTAAAAATTTTTCGAGTGTAGCACACTAGTACCTCTATTCATTAAATCCAATATATACATATTACTTATATTTTATATTCATTGAAAACCATTTTTAATACTATATAATTCTCAGTATTAGATATAATATATATGCATTTTAATAAATTGAAACTACTAATATTTTAAATTCTGATTTAGATACAAAAAAAAAAAAAAGTATCTGCTTAATAATTCAGATGAGTATAATTGGTTGATCACCCTGTATGCTGTCGTCGTCGTCCTCGTGCCTATAAGTGTATATACTTTATTATATCGATACAATGAAGCCGCAGAACCTAATTCGACAAAACGAAATTATCGATAACAGCTAAATAGAGGTACGCGCACGAACTTTCATTTACAAAATATACGTACGCACGATATTGGTCGTCGTTGTCGGCGGTGGCCATCGACGTATTAAATCAAAATAGTATTTGCCAACCACTGGGACCGCAACGGCTATGGCAGCAGTATGTATAATAATAAAGATATATTATGTTATTATAATTCGATGCAGTCGTTGACAGACAGGCCAAACACACTATATACAGAGTGATTCACTTAATTTGGTCACTCTGATTTGTCCATTATAATAATGAATTTATTAAAATTTTGATTTTAAGAATTTTTAAATAAGTACCTATAGTTATCTATTATAATGAAAGACCAAAATATATTTTCAAACACTGAGGATTGTCCGCTGAGTCGATAAAGTCTTATCTTTTTTACAAATGAGAATCAGTATTATGGAGATATTTTTTTTTAAATTGTAGGTGTATTTAAATCAAAATTCGAACTAGCAGTTTTTGAATTATTAAACTTTGTACAATAAGGGTTATAAAATGGTATGAAGATGTGGGGGCTATGATGATGGTTTGAAAATTATATTAGGTAGTAGATACCTTCTAATTATTATTAATTTATTACAATTTAATAATCGGTAAAAACTGTCCGAACATAAAATGTATACTAGACTAAAAAAATTACATTTATTTCATATTTTGATAAGCCTATTATATTAAGGACTATTAACCTTAGAATGTATAAATAGTTTATAATGACTCAAAAACTATATACTTATTGGAATTTTAACTTGGAATTTAAAAATCGCTTTTAAAAAAATCTGTTTAACTACTTGAAAAGTAAAAAATAGGTAAGGTCCATTAAAAAAAAAGAAGTTTACTTCGCTACAGGAACTTTTAACAGTATAAAAAAAATCAAGCATTTTAAAATACGGTTGAGAAAAGTAGTATAGTACCTATTAAAAAATTTAGAAAAACAAGAATTTTAATAAATGTATTATTGAATGGGAAAATTATGGAGATAATCATGATTATTGTATATATAGTAAATCATTCAGTGATGGGGAAGTTGTTTTTTTTTGGTAATTAAATTATACTACGAATTATCTTTCAAAATTGTAATTAAATTACCTTAAATTACTTTGTTCCTATTTTTTGGTCAAGTTGCATTATTTACTTTTAAATTAAAAAATAACTTTATACGTACCAACTAAAGTTAATTTCATGTTTTATTTTTATAAATATCACTGAAGCCTTTTCAATATACATACATTAACAAAGTAACAACAATCAACTATATGAAATTATATGATTTGTTTACTTCAAAATCAAAAAAAGACTATAATTGTTTAACACGTCATTATTATTATTTTTTTTTAATTTATTTTAAATAACAATAAGTTTTCCATTTACTAATTTAAATGTTTTACTTATTTGAAAAATACTACTTTTTTGTCAGAAAATCGTGTTTATATATTATAATATATCTATACATAATATATTTTCAATTGGACGTATTAAAACAAAAAAAAAGGTAACGAATAATTTTGTAATTTTACTACAAACAAATAATATAAATTCTTTGCAAATAATTTTTCCCACAATAACTTATAACTTGAGCTAGGTTACTTCCCAATACTGAAATCACCCTGTATATATATATATATATGTACGTGTGTATACGTCGAAATCGACACGCACATCCTGGTCGATTCGATCGTACTACGCGCACACCACATAATATTATATAGGTAGACACACACGCGAGCGTTCGTGTTTAAATATCAATCGTTAAACCTCTAACAAGCCGTCAGTTGTCTTCCGTCTCCCGACCGTTCCGTCTCGCGCGCGTATTTAGGTATTATACCTACAACACTCGTCGCACGTACGGGCCGTTGTCGCTGCCGCCAACACTCGCGTAATAACCGACCGATACCCGATAATATTATATATTATAATAAAAAATATCATTACAATATCATACGATATAGCAGTAAGTAAATATATATAACATCAGCGCAGTTCACCGCCCGCCGCAGTGATGCTGCACGGCCGTGCCGGACCTCCCCGCACCGCCCTGCAAAGACGACGGTAGAGCCACGCCGAAGACGACTCGTTTGCGTAACATAAAGGTACCTCCATACACATAATAATTGCATGTTGGGACGACGACGGCGACAATCCTATATAATAATATGTGGCGGCTACTGTTGACGGGAACGCTGCTGCAGTTGACCGGAACAGTCGTCCAGTGCAGGAACATCAATCTGATATTGCCCAGCGTTCCGGACGTCCTACACCCCCCGGTGCCGTCCTCCCAAGGTCCGTTTTTTATATTATTTTTTTATTATTTGTGTTCATATTATGGTGTAGGTACTTTTTTTTGTATAAAAATTATATTGTATTCCGGCTACCGACGAGAATCTCGATTCCGTTGTTCTGTGTTTACGGGTACTCCAAACTGCAATTTATTATTTATTTTAGGTTTATACCTATTTCATATTTTTTAATTATTGCGTACACACACGCGGTGAATATAGTATTGTTAAGTACTTGTTAATTAATTACAATAAATATATAGAATTTATGAATATAAAACTGTAAACAATTATAGCTGGTACAAATTTATTTACATTAACACAGAAAACTAATATATCATTTATTATTCGAATAAGTTAACAGCTAGAAATAGCACTTTTGTATTTTTTAGCGGCAGAAAAATTCATGGGAGTATACGAATCTATTTTATAGAATTATAGACTGGATAAGTTTCTGAAAGTTAATTTATTTCGTCCGGTATAGCCGATCGCCATAAGCGATAAACATTCAATGTTTTAAATTTGTAATACACTAATCAGATCTACAAAATTATACATATTGTGATTTTCCGGCATATTCGCGGTATATGTCGAAATAAATACTTAAATTGTTTGAAGTTGATAACCGAAAAGTACTCATAATTATTATACTTTCGTGTGTTGTGCACTGTACGAGCCGTTTGCGGTGCTAATCTAATGAAAATAGAATAAGTACACGTTGCATTTATTATTTCACTCACAACCCCTCGACTGCTGAGTACTCTAACGTGGAGGAGCCTATTACCATGAGTACACGACAGTGAACGATCACTATTAGTTTTTTTGTTTTGGTTTTTACTTTTTAATATAGAGGACAACATTAAATCAGGATTGTTAACTTAGTACAAGTATAATTCATCTATCATCCAATTTAAAGATTTTAAGTATAGGATAATTATTAGGATATAATATATTATCATAGGTTTTTTTGATATTGCAATTTTGGAATGAGTCATGAGCATTTAGAAATTGAAAAATTTTACATAGAAATCATTCGCTTAAAAATTAAAATATTGTATTAAACAAACATACAATATATTATGGTATTCGAACCTCTAAATATTTTTTTAATCCCATTTAACTCTAAAATCAAAGCTAACAACATAAATTTGGTAACGCTGATCTACGTTATATGTACCTACATTATGACCAAGGAACGGATTTTATTGTAATAAAAAAATCAATATATGTATCAATTTTTCTTAAAATATGGAATAAAAAATTCAAAATATGTAAATATTGGAAAAATGTATCTATTAGTAATGAAAATTATAAAAAAAAATTAATATTTTATAATTATAAATATTAAATAAAAGTAACACAAATGATGTTGGTATATAAAAATATGAATATTATTCCGAAACAAAGCAATAAAAAACAACATGTTGTTATAGGTTTGCTAATAAAAAAATTGGACGGTTTGGAATACTTTTGTATTAACTAAAATACCGTTTCACATAACAGATGTGATAGGGGCATAATTCTTATTCTTCTTATTCACTACTCGTATAACAGAAGGAGTGTATTCAATTTCCAGAGATCCTTGGTGAATTTTTCCTATTAAAATATCTCTATCAAAAATTACATATCTTGTTGTTTTAGACGAAGCAGATGATGTTAAAGATCGTCAAAAATCAATAAAAAATCAAAAGTATGTATTTACAATAAAATTCGTTCCCTAATTATGACATATTACGATTTTAAGGCAAAGACCAAAATATTATATGGGTGTGAGTATGTGACGTCCTCTCAAAATTCTGTTAATCAAATTATTGTTGTTCAAATGATGTTTTTACCTAAATTAAAGTATGTTAACAAGAAATTGATAGATCTCTCGTAGGATATAATTATTAGCTTAAAAGTAATCAAAAAATTTTAAAATATTTGTCCAATTTAAGAATTTAAGTTATAGGTTAAATTTGTGGAAGTATTGCATTTAAAATATGTATATGTACCTAAATATAATTATAACATAATATATATATATATATATATATATGTATATTGTACTTATGTAAAGTATAACCTGTATTACGGACCTGAATATTTTGCTGATAATATCATTACTAAATTACTATAAATATTATAATTATTATAAAGTGTTAAGTGTGTGTATTTTATATTTATGAATTCAACGTTTTTAGGGAAATGAGGTTTCGCGTTTTTCACACATCATTCTAGAAACCGTTTGATATTTTTTTATTATATTTTATAGGTATTACCTTTATACAGTTTTGCCGACTTTCCATAAAACTCTTCCCACCAAAGAAATGTTTGTACTAAATTTATAAAATAATTTTTAACTAGTGGACAAGGTACAAAAAAAAAGCCGTCAAGTAGGTAACAGTTCTGTTATACAGTAGGTGTCGAGTGTACTTCGTCGCCATTGAGTAGATAGGTCAATGTAACGAATATCTTCAATTTCAATTCAATAATAACTAATAAGTCAGGTTGTATGCGATCAAGTCTGTTTCGGAGACGTTCTAACTTTTTGGTTACAATTTTAACAAATGTTCGTATTTTTTATTTCCCGATTGTTTTAAAAAGTTGAGAAATTTCTGTTTAAAATAACGATCTATTTTTTTTTTTATCAGAAACCTCTATTGAGTCTGTCGAAGTTGATTATTGGAGCATATTTCTACTAGAAAAAGTGTTTTCACACTATCAATGTAAAATCAATACATTCGATCGTTATTCCACTCAGGAACCAGTATAAAATATATAGAAATGTACGCAAATATTGCGTGTATTCAGGTTCACTGATGATTTATATTGTGTCGTCTACATGTTATTGTTTAGGTATGTTTTGGCGTAACACTTTTTTCCGTTTATTCCGGCTAATAAATTATGGAGAAAAAAAGCATTTGAACGCGAGTCCGAAGAATGTAAGCCGGCCGATTGCGTTTTATAACTATAAGTACGATTCATTAGAATATGCGTCTAATGAAGTTATGAATCGCGATTATTTGTGTAATATATGGTTATTATCATAATTTATATTTATATTAAACTCGGAGAAAGTGCATTTAGCAAATTATAACAAGAGTTGTGCGACACAAGTCGAGGGAAAGGTGGTTTCGAGGACGTACGTGTGTATTTATATGCATCTATATATAGTATATAAGTCTGCAAATTTTTGAAATATGCCAAAAGTGTATAATCTATAATGTATGCATAATATATATGTCGCACTACCTTAGTTGTATAGTAGTTGTGTAGTGACGTGTTTGCCGCGGTACGAAATCGTATTTCGATAGAACTCGCGCGTATCTACATCAACAACGTATATATTATTATTATATAGACCGTGTGTACTTACACTAAACACTGTACCCACATAATAACATAATAACTATCTTAAATATTGATACATTAGGAAAGTTTTTGCAGAGGGAAAATCACCTTTAAATTAATTTAATTATTCTCCCTGCCCCATGATCTGCAGTTCTAAAATTTGAAAAATAATTAAAAACTTCTTTTTATTCAATTTGTTTACCTACTATTGTCACTACGAACTTTTTATTTGTTCTTAAGAGAATTTCATTTTCATTTTTATCTTTTACGTATATCACAATAGTGAAAAAATTGAAATTTGAAATTTTACTTTTGATTTTTGTAATATAAGTATGTTTTGAATTGTTACATACCTAATTAGTGCTTAAGTATTAAATTTTTAACCACGTTTTTGTTATGTGCGATGTGAAACTTGTAACAATTTTAATATATTCAAGCACCTGTACGTGTATATCTACTTAAAAAATAACACTTTTAGTTCGGACTATCATATTTTTAAGAAATTATTTTGTATTAATGAGCGAGTAAGAGGCTTGGATCAATTGGATCAATTAATAAAAATTTACAATGTTAGCTTAAAAAAATAATATTATGTAGGTACATACAAAAATCTATAAATAGATTCGTACAGTAAAACCTGGTTAACGCGTATTTACGTACAAGAACAATAATATTTAAAACAAAATAATTATAATAATACACTATGACTAAATGCGGCTTGATTTTAAAAAATAAATTATTATTTTGAAATCAATTACAAATCTTATAGACATAATAATGTATGCGTAATGCATTTGATTATGCGTTTTAGTAAATAATGCAATTTAAATTATCAAAACAAAACATTTATGAAGGTATAGGTTAGGTTAACATTTTTATTAGTATTCGTCACTTCGTCGTGGTAGGTATATCTTATGGAAATTAAATGATTATTCTCAAAAAAAAAAAAAGGAATTTGGACCCAATTGAAATATATACATCGTGTAGTTAAAAAAAAATCTGCAGAGTTGCTCTTCTGTACTGTTCCTCACTATTGTATCCATAGGAAAAACAAATCTGAGCGAAATCGATGTACGGCGTCATTATCTATTTCTAAGGATAATACATTTTAATAATTTCGGTGATTTGTTATTCAATTAGTAACACTAGGAAGGTTGAACCAACTTTTGCCAAAAAATCGCATAATATATATATAGGTATTAGGTATTACCTATGTATATAATAATATATCAGTTATCAGTATGGTAACCAGTCCACGTAGTTCGTTTGATGAGCTACATAACTAAACGTTCTTTATAATATATTGTGTTATCATAATACGAAACTTACAGTCAATCCCATAACAACAAATGACAAAAAGTATCGCGAGCATTGCCCTAAAAAAGTGTGACAACTCTAAAGAAAGTCAACTGACCGCGTTGCAAAAATGGTTAGGAATGTGATTATTGGAGATATATAATATGTACGCAGTCGAATGCATTAATATATAGCGTAGTTGTGGAAACGAGAACTGACAATTTGCAATTTATTACATTCTATAATTTATAAAATACCTACCATGTTTTAGTCTTTAAACGTAGGTTAATAAAATAATATCATAATAACTGCTGGCGGAAAAGTAAGGTTGATATACCAAGTAGCAGTATACCTACCCAGTGGTGCATTTAGGATCTTAGCGCTTAGTCCCATGGATATGGAGAATACAATTGTTGGTGGTCTATTGTATTTAATACTATTTCAATAATAAATGTATAAATTATAGTAAAATTGCATATATACAATATATGATATTATGTATATGGTTCCACAGTAACAAAGCATATTATATAGTATTAATAAATAATACTAACTTGATAAATTAAAAATATATCAAATGTATTATTATTTGTTATTTTAAGTAATGTATTCGTAATAGCTAGACATGCGTAAATATCAATAACATATAGCAGGGATGGGTAACTGATAGTTATTAGATGGCCAATTTTAGAAAATTAAAATTTAGCGGGCCAGAGTAGAGGGCAAAATTAAAGGTCATTCAAAATATGTATTTTAATTTAGCATAGACCTAGCATTGAGTATAGACGATTGACTTTGAAATTGTGTGATGTAATTTGAAAATATAGCGTGGGCCAGATAAAAAAGGTCCGAGAGCCGCCAGTTGATCATCCCTGACACTTAGGATTATTTAAAAAAAAAGTCTTTGGGATATCCCCGTAAATATGCTTCTGCTTTTTCAGTATGCAGTATTTAATTTAATGGTATAAAGTAGAGCAGATAATGGTTAGATTGTGTTAAGAGATGATTCGCAGTGACTGTTCGATGTGTATCGTAAAGGTCTAAGGAAGCTGCAGGTCGGAAAGTGTGAGTAGATAATTATGTTTACTTTTGTAGTTTTATCCCAATAAATGGTGAATGAGCAAATTCTTTGATTAACATACAATAATAAAATATTACCATACTGCCTACCATAATGAAATTAAAAAAGAAAATTTAAAATATACTACACTGTTTAAAATATGATTATCAAATTTTAGATTCGGAGAATAATGTATTTGATTTAACAACTATGTAGGTATATGTTTTTTTCTCTCTATCATCACCTTTCGAAGCAATAAAAATTATGCTTATTGAAATATAATTTTCATGCATAAA
Organism: Rhopalosiphum maidis; assembly: GCF_003676215.2. Taxonomy (NCBI): domain Eukaryota; kingdom Metazoa; phylum Arthropoda; class Insecta; order Hemiptera; family Aphididae; genus Rhopalosiphum; species Rhopalosiphum maidis. Next base: position 39,411,221 of record NC_040879.1, on the reverse strand, counting down.
ATAATTATTTCTTATCAATGATAAAGGTATTTGAAATTTTCACCAAATGTTTATGTTATTATTTTTTTACTAAAGATGTCAAGTTTTGAAATTTGAATTTTTGAGATATTTTTGAAATGCATATAATTAATTTAAAATTTAAAAACAACCTTATTAGCTCATTAATATTATACATGTATTATATACAAAATTTTTAAATTAAATTAAAAAAAATAATTTATATTGATTTGACTTTATTCAAATCAAAAATATCACGTCAAATATCAATCGTAAATCCACAAAATATATTTGAAAATAAATAATTATTAAAATATTGTTCCAAAATGGAAATGTCTTATTAACACCACCACATCATCAAAATATAATAAAGATATATACACAGTGTTTTTTATTCCTAGTTATCTAATTTAAAATTTTAGTGCAAAATTTGATACCTATTTGAACGAAAAATAACCATTTTAGTTATTTTGTTATAACTTAAAAAATAATATTCGTGGGTAATTGAAACTTTGAACGAATATTATTATAATTTAAGTACACAGTGATATATCAAATGTAAAGATTTCGGTAAAAATTAATCATACCTACCGGCGTATAGCATTATATATCAATACAAACCATCTTAATTTAAAATCGTATTTAAAAAAAAATTATTTATAGGTAGGTATCATAGAATTCAAATTAAACATATATATTACGATGTCTTACTCCTCAATAATTAGGTACACTCGATATCCGCTGTACAACAGGGTGGTTGCCTTATTCCCCCTTTTTATTCATATGAATTATATTATAAACCGATATGGCTATATGTATATTGTATATATAATGTATTTACTATAAAGTCAATAGTCATATATTATATGACCAAGGTTCACTACAAGTCTACTGCAAACATTCAAGAAATATATAGACAAATAGCAAATGTATCAAATTGAATGTACGTTAAGATTTTCGTATTTGATTTGAATAATGTCTGGGTGAAAAATTAGAAACTTCAACCAACGGCATAATTTTAAGATAATGATGGTGGACAAATTCCATTGTAGGACATTTTTCATAAAAAAATCACAATGTGCAATATTTTGAGAAACTAATTATGTTGTTTAAAATGTTAGTAGTTTGTTGCTAGTGTTGCTATTTATATAGCAATATAATTTGGTCCCGGCGGTAAAAGACCCAAGTACCACGCTAATACCAGCACTAATTATAAAGTTGTTCGTTATTAGTCTGTAGCATATATATCTAGTTTATTATTTATATGCTTACGTCCTATATTATGTATGTAAAGATCTTCGAGTTGTTTTGTATATTAAACCAATTTTATGTCTCAAGTGTATTATCGGACTTTTAAAATATTAATATTTCAATTTATACATACACCACCTATCTATATTTTTATGTTAGATATATGAAAAAAATGTATTGACAGTTTTTTTTCATTTCTATAAAATATATAAATAATGTTAGTTCTCAATGTTCTTATCATATTCATTATTCTAGTTAATCTTATTTACTATAAAGACAATGTTAAAACAGTGAGAAATAATTCAGTCTTTAATTATGACGTACTTACATTATGTATTTTGATATTGTTTAATACTTTAAATTATAATATTATAAATAATTAAGAAAATTAAAAATAATTAATATTTATTATGCAGTATATACCTAAAACGTAGTATTATGATTTTGGATATCTATTTTCGACTAAAATCAATTTATTGAACAAAATATTTAAGACTTAAGTTCATTATAGTTCTTCGCAGGCGATTGTAAATTTCACCGATTTATAGGTAGTTGATTTTTGGGTTGAATTTAAAACATGTAAATTCCACCGGTACGAATTTTTAACCTGAAATATTTACTATTCTCATTTGTTGTAAATAATAGTAATTTTCATTTTTTTTTTTAACTTAAAATAATTTTTATTTTAGATGGTTTAACAAATTGTTGAAGCATATTTCATTAATAGATTTTTGATTCTTTATAAATTTCAACATTGTGACCATTGTGTCTTTGATATTTTACTAATTATTTAACTGAATACTATTACTCACGTAATCACGTGCGAGGCATCAACTTTGGAAAATTTGTTAATAGATTTTCATAAATATGTAATGGTTTCATTTTCGCATTAATTTTAATTTTTATACTTCCAAGTCTATAGGATCGGGAGAATAACAATGTAAATTTAGAAAAACGTTTGAATTTTTGCATCACACTTGTTAATACACGGATACAATAAACTCCGTGTTTGTCGTTAGTTTCAAATAAAATAGCTTTTTTTTTTATGTAAAAAATTATTTATACTTACTAACATTTATCTATCGATGCTAGGTACAATATAAATATTCACATTCAAATAAAAAATAACTTTAGTAAATCGTTACTGCGAAAATATGACGTATAAAATGTTAACAAATCTACACACCAGTCCATCACTTACCTATATTGAACAGTCGATAAAAATTAAACACAGTATGTACCGACTACAATATATTTACATAGTACATACGGACTACAGCTAAAAAAAATACTAGATAAAGTATAATCGAAAATCTAACATTTACTTGTATACTACCTCAGCTACTATCATTTGTAATAAGTAAAGTATGTCTTTTAATTTCGATTACATATTATCTGAATTTTATTTTACTTAAATCAAAAAAACTACTCGGCCACTAAACATTTTGACTAAATTAATAAAATACCTATGTTTTTTGATTAAAAAATGACATTTTGTCGATCATTAACCGAGATCAAATGACTCGCGCTGGTTCGTATATCCTATGCGTATCCGTGTATTTTAAATTAATATAAATTTATTATGATAACCTAAACGCCCTAAACCTATAAGTTAAGTACCAAAGTACCTATATGATTTTCAATTTTTCAAGTTAGAATTCTAATACAAAAAAATTGGATAAAACAAAATGTTATATGCAAGTATCCAGATTATTTATCTCGGGGCCATGTTTGTGTTGTGGTGAGGTCAGAAAGCGACTTGACCCTCCCCTTCACTAATGGATATGCCACTGAATGACATAATCCAATACCTATAAGAATAGATGGCACATAGGGGTTGTACTTGCACCCCCTAGCCTTTCAAAAAACAAAAAAAATTGAATATTGAAAATATTTAATTTTGCATAATTACCTATCTATATTGTATCTATTATAATACTAATTTTACATATCTTTCTAATCGTGACCACTATGCCTGAATTACTTTATAGCCGCTAAAAAAAAATAATTTAAAAATAATTTGAAAAAATATTTCTGTGAGTATATAAATTCGTATAGTGCATCCATCCATAGTATATACAGTAAATAATCTCATGTGTACTATATAAAATCAATACTATAAATTCCAGTCGAATAGTTATAACTTATAAGTGTATAATATAATACATTTTGTCAAATTTCTCGTTTTAAGGGGGTTGGAAGCGATGATTTTCTGTCTTTGTCTTACACACGTGGAACATAGGGAAAATAGCATATGCGCCTGACTAAAATTAGGGTACTTCTAGTTGTTCGATTTAAAATATGTAAAGATGACTGAATTGGTATACAAGTTTACTTTGTATCGGTCAAAGCATATTTTTAATATTTTTAATATATTTAATAATAAAAATTGACAAATTTATAAAATTTAAAATATTTATTTTAAATAATAAAACAATCGAAAAAGTAGTTCGACCGATGCAAAGTAAACTTGTATATCAATTAAAACATCATTACATATTTTAAATCAAACAACTAGAAGTACCTTAATTTTTGTCAGGCGTATATCTATGTTCCACGTGTGTTAGACAAAGACAGAAAGTCACCGCTTCCAATCCCCTTAACTTAAATAATTTAAATATTATTTAGAAATCAGCGTATACTATGCACGATGCATCCCTCTGACAAAATTCTTGATGGCGCCTATGCCTATAGGCAATAATGATTTAATAAAGAATTACAATATTATGTAAAATAGTATAATACCTTACGTAAACGTGTTTTCAAAATTATTATTTACAGCCGGATACATAAAAGGAGATGTGGATGATCTCATGTCCGTGGAAGACATCGATCCAGAGGTCAGACCGGGCTTGTTTCAAGGCGACATGGCTATGAATAACGAGGTAAGCACACTGCATTATTGTCGGTCAGGTCCACTTCAGTGTCGGATGCAGTTTTTCTAGATCTTATTACGTTTAATGTTTATGCACCTTGAACTTGAATTTATAGATTTTCGATTATTGGCGGGTCGGCCTGCGATGGGACATTTTCCCGGAGAAACTTTGGCTTAACCGCACCGTGCCATATTTGATAAGTCCGCTTTATGGTATGCATGCTATTATTTCAATAACCAAATTATTTTTATATAATATAATACAAAATTATGTTTGAAAGATATATCGAACTGACGTGTGCTTGGTATAATTACACGATCAATAGACACCGTTTTTATTATTATATCAGGATAATATTCTTTTGTTTTTCTGTTCCAGAAACCGAACACCGAATTCTGATATACCAAGCCATCAGGACAATCAATTTTATGACTTGCGTTAAATTTGTACCATGGACCGGCAAAGAAAAGGATTATTTACTAATATGGCCGGTGAAATATCCTTCTGGGTGATTATATATAATATATAATACGTTATACAAAGTTGTATGCGAGCTGTTCTACGAATAATAATATAATATACCTTCCTTATATCTAATTATTTAAAGTAACTCACATAAATGGAGTGGCGATCGATAAAGCTTGATAAATTAGTAGGAATTACCAACAGTTAGGTTAACACAGCGAAAATTGACGCCATTTTTATAATTTTAAATTTATTTACCTATATATTTTTTTAAATTTATTTTTCGAGTTTATGGGGTTTTACTCTCTTTACTTCTTTATATTTTACACTAAATATTTTTACGTACGACGGTGAATAATACTTTCACACACATTTTATCGTATATAAATATATAATAAATGTAATATATATAGGTATGATTCGACTTCGATCGTATAAAATCAACAAATATGAAATACTAGGCTATATATATAGGTTAAAAGGTATAGCTTAGTTTTTATGTAGGTATATCTCAGTTCGCTGGCAAGTCGACATCGACGCAATAACTTATTCGGGAACTAATTTCAAATTTTAGTTGCCAGTTGGTATATTTTTGAGTGTAGTTAAAATACTATATTCTTTTTTGAAGAAATACTTTAAAATTACTTTCTTTTTTTGTTATCAATAAAAACAATAACTGAAATTTTTGAAAAAATTGGTCGAGTAGTTTTTCAGTACTACCTATATAAGTGAAAACTCTACAAACATAGATACATTTTAATATAATAATGTATATATTATCTATATAGATCTTTTATTTTTGTATCCAACGGCAACTTTATATTAATTAACAAAACATATTTACTTTCATGAATCAACCCCCGAGACTCTGAGGATTATGTATGTCAAATTTGGGGCTAATTGGTTTTATAGTTTCCAATAATACCAAATACTTATAAATGCACAATCAATTTAGGTTTCTAAACATTAGTTTAAAACACCTTATATCCCCGTTGTGGTCGTCCGTTAGTAAGGCAGTAGGTAGATAGTTACGAATTCTATTGATTGTATTAAGGCATTAAATTATTAAATTATGATTGTTGATATTAAGATAGGTAATTATAATTATACTCTTAAAGTAACTACATATTATAATAAAAGGTCCCACAGAAATACGTATTAAGGACTGTGGTTTGCACGATCAACAAGAAAAATATTGAACGTTTGACGTCACTACATGTTTACATCGGAACAAAATGTCACTGAATTTTTTTTTTAATAGAAAGTGTATAATATAGCATTTGTTTGTCTTTTATTCTACAATAAGTTGAGAAACCGAAAATTGAAGGGATTGAGCTTTTTTAACTTTTTTATACAATGTATAGGTAGGTACTAAAATTATTAAATTATTGACTTATAACTAAGGTTTTTATGTTAAAAAATAATACAAAAAATAAATAAAATAAAGTATAAAAATTGTACTCGGCAATCATAAAATAATAATTTAAAGACATAATCTACTAAAATATTAAAATTTATTTAAAAAAAACCCGATTTTTGTTCAATTAACATAGGTATTTTAACATTACAGATGTTGGTCGTATGTGGGCCGTTACGGAGGACCGCAAGTTGTGTCTTTGCAGCCACCAGACGACACTGGAGCCAATTGCTTAGGTACCGACGGACGACCTATTCATGAATTATTACACGCTTTAGGTGTTTTTCACGAACAATCCAGATCGGATCGTGATAAATTTGTTAAGATAAATTTTGAAAACGTTATACCACGTACGTAATTAAAAAGTATTATTAATTTGGTAACGTTGGACCCTTATAGGTACATGATAATGTAATTATTGTTTTAGAATATCGTTCTAATTTTGATAAACAAAGTTTGAAAAACACTACATATCAGTTTGAATATGATTACGACAGTGTCATGCACTATGGCAAAAACTTTTTCAGGTAAGTTGATACATCACTTTAAATGTTAGTGTCTATAGCTAAGTTATATAGACAATTTATTTATTGATATGATTAAAATTTAAAAGATCGATCATGGACCATGTGTCACTAAATCATTTTAATGAGATGATTAGCTTACTATTAAATATTTATTTATTCATTCAATGTTTAGCGACTGTTAGTGGATCCAACATAATATGTATATTATAAATTATAATACAAGTATAAATACAATATAGGTCATTTTATTCTGATCTCGGAAATCGCAACCTATGTTTACCTACTATTTATTTATAGAGAATAAACAAGACAATACTGAGTTTATAATGAAAATCGTCTATATTTGTTAAGTTTAAGATTTATTAGATTGTTAAAAATTTGGTATAAATTTTACAAAATATTTTTTGTTGTTAATTTAGCATTATTAAATCTTAAAACAATATTATAGGTCATGCAAATTCATATACAATTTATAACAACTATGCAAAACTAACTAGTTCCGAGCCTTAGTAATTATTTATCACGAAATTTATAAAATATTTAAGTATAGACTATGGCCAATTCTGCAATTTATTATTCAGTAAATACTTAGAAGTTATCAAACTATTCAAGAATTATGTTTAATTATTTTTCTAATAAAATATTAAATTTATAAGTAGGTATCATCAAGCAGTGTACTAACTTACCATCTACAATAAAAAGTTATTTTACAAATATTTTTTGAACACTGAAAAAACCAAAATTGTTATACTACAACAATATTTTTAAATTATAAATTACAAAGATCAAATATTGTTCTTAGTAATATATAATATTAAATATATAAATTGAAATATTTTAATACATAGATAGAGTATTTAATAATAATATTTTTCGGTAACAAAATTACAGAAAAATGTTAATAACATTATAATTTATAATAGTAATTTTTTTATAGTATTAATTTTAACGGGTGGGGAAACCACTTTTACTAGTTGAATTATTATTTTTACATATAATTTAATCAAATACATCAAAAGTAATAACACAATTTTTTTTCTGCAGTATTGGCAAAGGAAAGCAAACCATTGTACCAAAGTTTGAAGGCAAAACAATTGGTCAAAGAAAAATGATGAGCAAAACAGACTGCTTGAAAATAAACGATTTGTATGGATGTCTAGGGACTCCACCAAATTACAACTATAAATACTATACATTATGTAATTATATGGGTCTTTAAGTCTTTAATTGGCAATTGTATTTAGAAACCAAACAAATAAACGTTAAAAAAAAAATCAGTTACTTGGTAATTTATTTTCAAACTATATTTCTAAAAAAAAGGTAATCAAAGTACTTTATAGCTATTAACTAAAAATTGTTGACTAAAGATTGAAGTAACTTAAGGGTTTGTTCATAAAAAGTTAGATGTAACGCAGTTGTAAAACCAGCTTTTATCAATGATGGAGACAGTCCTTTAAAAAGACCATTAAAAGATTCTTCTTTAATTGTCACATAGATACAATCCAATAATCCATTGCACATAAATTTCTAAAAAAAAGATTGATATACAATTGAACGAGTATTAATCGTAGTGCAAAATGTACACTGTAAAAACATAGTGTCAGGTGACTATACAAGATATGGGGGCAGTGAAATTGCCACATTTAAGTATAAGAGTGCATGATAAAATAATAATATACAAATAGTTTACCTTGCCAAAATCTTCCCTAGAATGAACAAAATCTTGTAATTGTAGCCGTTTTTTTATTACGTCTAGTGGGTACACAATTGTTTTTGCTGATACACCCGCTAAAAATCCAGAACTGAATTGTTTAACACTATTTATGCGGTCATCATGAACAGCTATTTGGAAAATAAATAAAGTTAAAAACATACATTGTTTGTAATTAACACAATAAGTATTGATAAAATTACATACTTGTATTAGTACTAGTATTAGTAGAAGACAACTTTGAAAATGTGTTATAAAACATGAACAAGAATCCGCCTTGTAATGCATTTTGCATTATAGTAGGAAAAAATCCTCTGTAGCATGCAGATACACCTTCCATCCTAAACATAGATATGGCCACACTTCTCATATTTGCATAGACCTACAACAAATATATTAAATATATTATTTGTTTCATAATTGTCTCCTTCTTTAAAAAACATATTATTATTTATATAGTCGTGCATTATATAGTAAACACATTATTAAGTCCATACAGGCTACATCAAAACATGGTCAAAATCATAATATGTTAAGCTAAATACACATTGTTTTAATATTATATATTTAAGAGATTGAACTTTTTTTTTAAATTTTCATTAAATCTAATTTTTTGTTTAAGAAATCTTATCTTTTAGTAATACAGAGTATGGAAAAACATCCTTAGTTTCTGTATGGCAATAAGACAATTATTCAAAATCATAGAATGATGGTAATTAATGTGTATGTAAGACGGGAAATTTAAGTTATGAGTTAATTTAAGTGGGTTTCAGTTATAAACATATTGTGAATAAATCAGCAATGTGTGTTTGCTGTAGAAACTTATTAAATTCAATGTTTCAAGGGTGCTTGATTTCCATAAAAGATGATAATCCATGGTCTGTGCATTTTATAGATTTAATATCATGCAACTTTTTTCTTTGGGGTTATGCCAAATTTCAAGTTCATAAATATCACCCAAGGAATCTGGAAGCTTTGAAGGAAGCAATTATTACAGTCTATTCATTGAATACCTCAAAAAAATGATTGAGAAAGTTGTACAAAACTTTTAATCTTGCTCGGAGTATTGTATCACCAATAGAGGGCAGCAATTGATCAAAATTTTATTTAAAATTACATAAATTAAAGTTTCCAATATTACACAATAAATACCTATGAAAAAAAAATTGATCACTAAATTGTTATTTTTTTATTTGCCTTCAAAACTAGGAAGAGCATTTTTCCACACCCTATATAATATATATTACCTGATTAGATTTTTGAGCAACTAGTCGAGTGCGCACAACATCGAATGGATATGACATCAAAGTAGCAGAAGTGGCGGATGTAACCCCACAGAGAAAATGAACACTAGAGGTCTGATTTAATTCTTTTTCTGTTGTTGATAGTAATGCCAGAGTTTTTTGAAAGACTAGAAACTAAAACCATTGTTTAAATATACCATGTACAATGAACTATAATTGAATAGGTACTAAAGATATAACTTTTGGTAATATTATACTATACTTATAATCAACTATAATACATGTAACAAATTACAAATTCATGATTTAAAAAAATAGATTATACAATTGTTTAAGTACAATAAATTGATAACATTTCACTTTGTGTTAACTTACATAATAAATAATTATCATATTCAAATTTATTTGAATTTAAAGTTTTTACCATGAATTATAGTAATATTTTATATTTTTTAAAACAGTTTTTAAGTTTACATTTTTTCAAATGTATTAATTTTGTGTACAACAAAATTATCTAGTGATAAAATATGGTATGAAGATATAGGTAAAGGAATTCTTTTGTAGTTTTGATTTTGTAAGAATAAATATTTAAAAATTAAATTAAAAATGGTTTGTTGTAAAATTATACATTTAAAAATAATCTTTTATGAGTATTGACATAAAAAATTAATAAATAAAAATGAAACTATAAAAAATATTTATTGTTATTTAAGAATTTTAAATAATAATATTAAAACTGTTTTGTGTTGCATGCATAATTTTAAAATTTAAGTATATTAATTCTAGTATCTATTACTCGGTATTTTGCTGTATATTACAGTAAATATAAACAATCATTTGTAACAAAAGCACGAACTTAATACAAAAAAAGAAAAGTTGAATAAAGATTGAACTTTATACATGAAAACAATTAATAATTACTTGTGTTAATCCATAAGTAGTTGATAGGAACTGTCCAGGTAAAAGACCTTTCCATAATGCCTTAAAACCTTCTTCTTTGTATATAAGACTAATTGATTGGTGAATAGATTTGTACTTAGAGTTATTTGAATTTTTTGATAATGGCTCAACTTGCAACTAAAAATAAAATGTACAAATTATAAAACTAAAAATTATCAAAACAAAACTTGATCATGATTAAAGTCAAACTATGACTAAAATATACTCATATTTATTAGATAGGTACTCTTAATTTAAAATAATTATTGTTAGTTAACTCTTTATTTTTCATAAGACTCTAGGAATCTTATACAACATAATAATTAAAGATACTCTCAGAGAAATAACTTAATTTACCTGAAATCGTATTTTGAGCACATCAAGTGGTTGACAAACCAAACGAGTAAAAGCTCCACTGCACGCACCAGCCGTGCTATGTAATAACCATGTCTTATCTTTTACAGTATTGCTAATATTTAACGACATCAATGAAATCCTTTAGTTCACAGCTAAAAGTAATAATTTTTAAAACATGTATATTATTAAAAAACAATGAGTAAAATATTATAAAAAGTACATGTACATAAATTATAATGAAATTATACTCTTTTGCTTTAATATTTAGTATCCCAAGTGGCAATCAAATACACATTGGTAATACGAAGTAAAACAAACACATAAAAATGAAGGCAGTGAGAATTGACAATGGTTTCAGTATTTCAGTAGGTCTGAGTAATGGGCACGTTCTTTAAGACCAGAAAACATTTAAGTGCCATTTCTGCCAATAAGATATATGGACAGATCATCATCGAGCATTGACTAGTCCATTATACTAACTAAATAAGTAGGTGCTTATCCGATTCACACAGCTCAAAGCTCTGAAACGCACATAAGTTGCAATCTACTGCTATTTGAAAAAATATATCAAACAACGATAATGTGGTTGCCACAACATGAATGCAGTAATTTTTTTTATCGACAATCATGTTTTCTAGACAAAACGTACGAAGGTACACGGCGACGGCCGACGACGATCAACAACAATAAATGCAGGGCGATGGATATATGTTTGTCAAACCACCACCGAATACGAGTGGACGCATATCGTGCAGAGATGACATAAGTCACGGTAAGAATAATATGATAAATAATAATAAAGAAATAGAAAAAAATTCTCAGAAGCTTACGATTAACAGGACACCGCTTTTTGTGGATCGATCGCATATTCTCATTGATAGTAAGACCTCCGACGAATGATAAGGAAGCATCCTTATCAGACAATTCATATAGATGACTGTGAAAATAGCGCCATAGCGATGCTCCGAAATAAAATACTATATCAACATAATATTTATTATCTGTGGTAGTAAATTTGCCGCTTATCACTTTTGATAAAGCAATAATCACCAAACCGCGTTATGGTATTATCTTATTGTCCACATATTTTGTAGAGTAATCACATTAGTCTTGTAGTGTGGAACATCTTAAAAGCTTAGACTTGTATAAGTCTATGCTTAAAAAGGACCTAACTAAGTAACAATAGTAATAACTAATAAACATTTATTTTACATAATATTCATAATATCAATTTAAGAAATTCACTTTCAAGATGATAAATTAAAAATAATCATTATTTTTGTTATTTTACTATTAAATATTTATTAATTAATTATAAGTCAGAAATATTAATAAAAAGTTATTCAATTATTTAATTTAAAGCATTTGTTATGCATATTATTTGACTAGGTAGGTATCTAATTTCAAAAATTATTAATAATATTAAATAACTATAATATACTCTATATAGCCATTACAATCATTAATTATTTTGCTCATATCAAAAAAGATAATCGTAATTGGAAATTAAATGAAAGTTAATTATGTAATTTCATAAAAATAATGATACAATAATTATACAAATGCAAAACAATAAATTATTACTTACTGATATAATAATTTTTTTCTGTTTTAAAAACAAAATGTATCAATATAATATGAAATAAAGTTGTACTTTATCATCAATAATATCTACAGAGTACAGGTAGGATCACAAAAAATCTTTGTTTTTTAGTAATATTAATTATTAATTTATTTTTAATATTTTTAAATAGTTAATATGACAACGTAAGAGGAACATAATAATACATTTTTAGCTTTTTGTCCGAACGAAAATATTTTTATTGATATATATAGAAAAAAAAAATGTAAATTGACTCCAAAAAGTCAAAATATTTTGAAAATCATACTTAAACCCATATACTGTGTAGTATTGGTTATGTTACTTTTTGTAGTTAATCAATAGAACAAACTACATAAATAACAAATAATATATTATCATTTCTCTATAGGTTCTTTATTAATATTATACACATACATTCGCATCATACATGATGTATTTTTAAGTATACCATATTATTGTCCATTGACAATACAAAAGCCAAATATAAGTTTAGTTTACTTAGAAAATATGATAAACCAAAAGTAAGTTTATGTTGTAAATATAGATTCTTATATATTAATATTTAGAATGTAGGTATCTATGACTACTGCCTATCAACAATTGTATTTACATTATTATTTATCACAAACTATTAAAATTTTATTATACTATAAAAAATAAAAAGTTATAAGCTATTTAATATTATGGATTCTCCTTTGAACATAGAATTAAACAGAATAATGCAAATTGTATTAGAAACAATTAGAATCAATCGATCAACAACAGTAGACGTATTATTAGATGCTTTAAAATTAAATTACCCAAACGTTAACACCATTCACTTGCAATACAAACTCAATAAAGTAATTCGTGAACTGAAAAATGAAAACGTAATTCATGAAATCAAAAAGCATAAAATAGACTTTGGTCAAAATGTTCATTGTTGGACTCAAAATATGTTTTTGATTGATTTGAATATAATTCAGTGCCTGAAAGTACTTGATAAACTTTTAAGTGAAATGTAGGTTTATTAATAAATATTTTTAATGGATTGAAGATAAATTTTTGATGGTAATAATTTTAAAATACACATAAAAAAATAATAACTTATAAATAATATAATATAATACTTTAATTCATATTTAATAAGTAGGTAGTAGGTACCAAATATAGGTTATATTATAAGAGATAATGTAATACAAAAATAAGAAGACAAAGAGCCGGAAATTTAGTAAGTAACAGGTATTTTTATAGGTCCTAATATCCTACCAAGCTTAAAATTAATCAAGAGCCAAGAGGCTTTAAATTATTATGTGATTTTTAATCCTAATAAAAATATATATCTAAAAAACATGGTGAACTTAATAAATAAGTATTTCTTATTTTTAAAACAAAAATTTGAAAATGCCTTTTCATTTTTCTTTTATTCCTACTTGACATTATAATATAATACATAAAATATAAATATTCTAGAAAAAAACTACAAAACTATTGAAGTTAAAACATCTATAAATTAATATAAGAATGTAAAAATAAGGAAAAAATATCATACAATTGGTAAACAATTTCAGACTTTCACTAAAATTGAATTAGTTATTATTTTACCTTTAATAATGTACTTGAGGTCATTAGGATCTGAATTCATTGTATGTAATGCAATCAAAAGCTCAGCTGGACTGACTAGAGGATTTGAGTTTGAATAGTTTTAAATGTTTTAATGCCCAAAATTATGGGTATACTAAATTACCTTTAGTTAAAGAAACATAATTAATTGTATTAAACATTAATCAATTAATAAATTTTGGTAACTAAATACATTTGTAAACCAATGTAAATGTTTACAACATTTGAATTTAATTTTATTAGTTGAGGTAAAGCATTCAAAATATATTTCTTATCCAAACCGGATATTGTTGGTAAGTAAGTACTTATTAAAAAACGTATTTCAACTAACTAATTTTCATATAATTTTTTAACTCTTTATACTAACTCTGTTGATGGAAATCCTATAATAATACATAACATATTTATTCAATGTATATTTGTAATATATTTTAATTATATTTAATATCTAAAAATTTAATTATTATTATTTAATGTTAAGTTATTCTTTTGGATTTTGTATATTTTTTTAGTATGGTGCTGAACTGTATTTAAAAACCAGTATTTAAATATTACAGATAATTAGCATTATAAACACATATTAAAATATATTTTGTATTATGTTTATGTATCAAATAAATACAATTATTTGATAATTTAAATAAATGTATAATTAAATTTGTTTATTCATAAATTATTAAAAAAACATTATACATACCAAAAGAAAAGTCTGAATTGAGCATACATTAAAATTTTTAATCAGCTTCTAGAAGATTGATGATTCATGCCATTCATGGTGTTCTATTAGTTAGCCAAATTAAGAAAATACATATTAGATTACTCTGATTAATAAAATATTACCAAGATCAAAGAGAAACTTTTGAATACCTATCTAATTATGTAATATAAACCTATATATACATAATACTGTATTATTTAACAAGTTTCAGATTATAATCACCAATATGGTATTATAATATTATACGTATACTAGTATTATTATGTTTTTATGTAGATACAGTAAGTATTCTTATTAATATATTAAATAATTTGAAAGTTAAATATATTTATGCGACTAATATATTATTATGTAATAAGAATGCACATTTATTACATTTATGTACAGACACAAAGACACAGGTATAAATAAATAATAATAATACAGTAGACGCCGCTTATAAGACTCACGGATGTAAGGTTTAGTCGCTTATTAGACTCAAAATCGTCTGGAACGGTCCGGACGTATAAAAATACATTAAAAAAAAAATCGGTTATAAGACTCAAATTTCATAAAATAAATAGTAGAAAATAAATTTTTTTGGTTATAATTTAGAAAAAAATTGGTATTGAAAAATTAAATAATATTCGTGTTGATTATTTCTAGTTTCTGTTGGTACCTTATAACGTATAATCATTTTTATCGCAGATAAAAGTTCACATTTACCGCAACGATTGTCGTTATATTTTCGGAATATTAGAACAAAATAAAAAACAAACTAAATTTTTCAAATTTTTTTCAAAATAAATAATAAATACATTATACATACATCCTTTATAATTTTTTATTAATATATAATTTTTATAATATTTTTATATGTAATATTTACCTATTATAATTTTAGTTTTTTTTATCAGAATTATTAAATTTATTCAATAATAAGTATGTAATATGTAATATGTGTTAAAGTATTAAAATTTAAGCAGAATATGTAGTAAAATAAAATTTATAAATACGTAGTTAATTTTTTTTTCTACTTCGCCTAAAAGATTCATTCGGTTATAAGACTCACTTTGTGCTGGTCCCAAAGTGAGTCGTATAAGCGGCGTCTACTGTAATTTATTTTTATTTATTTAATTTAATTTAATGTATATATGAATACTGAGTCGAACTGAAAAAACATATACTGTAAAGGTAAAGGTAAAGGTAATAAATATTAAAAATAGGTTTTAAATTGGTTAAACTTTACACTATATACTATACAATATATTGTTAATTGCTATGGAAATTTATACAATGACAGTGTTAAATTAAATTTGAAACAAAAATCTTTTAATATTAGCGGCATAAAACATTTTATTTTATTGACCAAGATTAAAAACATAATATTATTAACAAATATTAAAAATAAATACATTTAAAAATGATAATTTTATTTTCAACATAATATAATATATACAAACCTATATAAACAATTAATATTTAATAAACAATAGTTATTTTATACAATGTATACGACACTATACGTATTACTAAATATAGTTTTTAAATTAGTTAATTTTAACAAATTTTTAGTTTGTATCAAAACTACTAGAGTTCGACAAAGTGTTTGATTCTAACTTTTTTCATAATTTAAGCGTTTTTTTTTTGTGTATTTATTATGAATGAGATTTGCACTGGGCATTACTGAATCCCTGAAAAAAACTCACAAATTAAGAGTTGTGTAACGTGGCTGATACCTGCATTGAGCTTGAAATCAATACCTATGTATAAAAATCATAGTTGTTGATCGTAATCGTAATGCAAAATAAATTGCACAATAATAATAATTATTGCAAATAATTAACAATTATATTAATTTAATTAGCGAGTTTTTGTGGAGCTTGTTGGAGGTAATGAAAACAAACGATACGAAGAGATTTGTTTTAAAAAAATTATTATTATAGGATACAAGAAGACTAAGATATTGAAAAAGTCGTTTAGTGATGGAGGAAGTATTTAAGTTACCCATTAAACAATTTTGATATAAAATTATTGGCCAAACGATTTTTAGTAAATTGTTTTTACTCTCGGTACCACCGCGAAAATGTGCTTATTATTTGAATAAATGAACACTAGCACCTAGAATAGATTATTTGATAACATTTTGTTTATTTTTTAATAATAATTCATTTTTGTAAAAATATTAGGTAAGTAGTTCAAAGATAATAAGTTTTAATTAATTAAATTTATTTTTTTATAAAATTAAATTGCAAATTATTGTTTATCTAGAAGTATTTTGGATTAAGTTAAAACTATTTAATATCATCTTATATAGGTAAAAATCTTATTTTTATTCGAAAATTATTGTTTGGTAAATTGAACACATTCCAAAAAGTCATGTTTAACTATTAATATTTTGTTATATAATTTTAAATGAAAGGACGCCAAATATATTAACCTTATAAATAAACGCGATTTTTCTATAGTTTTTATCATTTTATGTCATATAAATAGGTAAACTTTATAATATTATCAAATACATAATAACTTATTCTGTGGAATTACTATGGCGTTAGTATATACATTTGAGAAGAAATATACGGCAATTATATGACAAAGTCATATATTGTGTATACAATAATTAATAACGATATGTGATTTGAAATTATGAGATCTGTGAATAAAAATGTTTGTAAGTAGGTACGGTATTTGGACGAAAAATACGAACTTTTTGCCAAGATCGTATAGTCTTAACCATTTTATAACCTGGCAGCACGCGGAACAAGGGTCTTCGAAGACTATACCTAATCTATAGAATTTAAAAGCTTTTAGTTAGTCAAATTTTTACAAGTCAATACAATTTTTAATTGTAAAATATTTATTAAATAATGAGACAGATAAGAATACCTGGTAATTAGTATATGCGTCACACGGTACATCATATATGATGATTGATGAGTAATGTATACGATAACGATTCGTGATATATATTTAAAAAAAAAATTATCGCTGTCCCTGGGAGTGCCTGACAAAGAGTTGTTCGTGTGTCGGATGCGACCCTTGAGCCTTAGGTATTTTCGAATTTGGAAATTCCAACTATAGAGCATTCAAGGTTAAATGAATCACTAACGCTGAATTTACAAAATGATTATGTATATAATATTCTTTTATTATAATGTAGAGTTCTGGACTAAGAAATGTAGTAATTTCAATAGCTGTGACGTCGCGTGTCGGTCGCCAACAATATAGTGTCAATGAATATAAAGACTGAGATATATGATATATGTGTACAGTTCGTGTTATGTATACCGGAGTCGGTATTAAGAATTAAGATCTCAAATAAGCAATCTGGCTCAGTGGGGGGGGGGGTGATATATTTAAAACGTGAACCTATGCAGTGGCGGCGCCAATGCCTGGCCCTACCAGTGGCCCTACCACTAACCTGGTCTTAGACATAATAATATAGTCATTTTTCATAAGCAGAAAATCTGAAAATATTAAATAATGGTATTTGTATTTTGTTCACTGTCTGTAATTTAACAATATAAATACTTCTAAATTATATTTAATATTATATGATAGTTATTGATAATATTCTTAGAATAAACATAGACCTGTAAACTATTGATAATATATATACACACTACACACTTTTGATTATATGGGTAAACCTCCGTGCATCTATAAATAGATTCAGTGGGACAGTTATTCTGTGCTAGATTATGCTCATTATCAATTATTTCTAAAATTATCATTCATTGTATTGTTGTAATTTGCACTTATGTTATATTAATTAATAATATTATTCGTTTGTGAAGTGTGCTCTGTGAAGTTGACAGTACCAAGTGTATTCAGTATTGACATATTGTCTACCTATATATTGTTTTATGTGTGTAATTTATCCAACCGTATGATTTTATTAAAAAAAAAAAATATGTCGAAGAGAAATACAAATAATATTAGTGACTTTTTCATTAAGTCAAAAAAACAAAAAAGTTCTATTAACAATATTACTGAAGATGAGTCTGGACACAATGAACCGAAGTGCTCCAGTTTGATAGTTTCTAATCCTATAACCAGGTATTTAAAATTGCCTATTAATTATATATTAAATATTTAAATACCTGTATGTATCTTGAATATAATATGTTCAAGTATTTTATAGGTATAACTCATTATTCAGTATTGACATTGTATATTTTTCCATAATCTATTAGAACTGAGAACCTATACTTTATCACAATGTAATTGTAATTTGTAAGTATCAGTTAATTAATAATTTTTTTTTTTTTAAAGAAATATTCATAATATTGCCATTGAAAGCAATCAAGAATTGATGTCTAGTGATAATGATGATTATGAAAATAACAATTTAAGTAGGTTAGTGTCAATTTAATTTTCTAATTACCTATATTATATTTTAATAATGGGTATGTAATGTGCAATGTGCAATCATGTATTTATCAGTTAAGATCCTGTGAAATATTGAGGTGGGCTTATATGTTTAGTTAGATACATTCCAGTTATATTGTGTTAAATTTGAATTTTATGATAAATAGTTAAATTATTAGCTTAGTAATCTTATAATTTATGTAGAATGTAGATATGTAGTTAAAAATTAAATTAATTAAATTTTGATTATTTTTTATATTTTATAATACCTTTAATATTAAGAATTTAATAATTAATGTAGCTTTTATCTGTATTAAGAGAATTTTATTTTTAATATTATTTTTTAGTGATGATTTAAGTGAAGAAAGCAATTGTGAAAATGATATAGAGGTAATTAACAATTATAATGAACATGAAGTAGCTGCAAAATATTTAACAAAACCAGATAGTTTTTGACAAGTACCTGGGCCTAATGATATAAGTCAAAATTTAGACGAGGGTCCTACTCAACACAAACTAAAAAAATATCCAAAAACTGTTTATGGAGTCGGTCAAACAAAACGGATGAGAGGTTTTAATTCCAACTGGTGTGAACTTTATAAATGGTTGGAGTACAGCAAAATTGAAGATTCTGCATTTTGCTTTCCTTTTAGATTTTTTTCCAATAAATTAAAAACAAATTTAGACACAAACTATAGAACTACAGGATACAAAAACTGGAAAAATGCAATGTCTGCCAAAGGATTTCCTTTGCATGATAAATCTGACGAACATAAACAATGTTTAATATCATGGGTAGAATATAAAAAAAATAAAAATAAAAATACTTCAGTATTATCTCAAATTTCAGACCAATATGAACGTTTAGTAATGGAAAATAGAAGATACATGAAGGCAATCATTATTTCATTAGGAATGCTGGCAGTTCAAGGACAAGCTTTAAGAGGACATATTGAAAATGAATAGAGTTTTAATAGAGGAAATTTTATTGAGGTTATGAGTGCCATTAGTAATTTTGATGATGTAGTTAAAACAAAAATGAATGGACCCAAAAATGCAAGGTATTTACATCATTCAATACAAAACGAAATTGTTCATATTATGTCCACCATGATTCTATCTAAGATTTCTAAAGAAATAAATGAATTAGTTTATTTTGCAGTCATGGCTGATGAAACAAAAGATGTATCTAAGACAGAGCAACTTTCTATTGTAGTGAGATATTTTTTCCACGGAGAAATAAAAGAGAGATTTTTAGGTTTTACACCTCTTAAACATTTAAATGTTAATTCTCTATTTTTGCATATAAAACAAGTTTTAAGTAAATGCCAAATTGATATCAACAATTGTGTGGCACAAACATACGACGGAGCAAGTGTTATGCGGGGCCACATTAATGGTGTACAAGCTATTTTTTAAAAATGACGTCCCTCAAGCAATATATACCCACTGTGTAAACCATAGACTAAATCTAGTAATAGTTGATGTAGCAAAAAATATAGAAGAAGCTGATTTATTCTTTACTCTGTTACAAGAATTATATGTTTTTTTTTCTAGTTCTGTAGTTCATTCAAAATTTATTGAACTACAAAAAGAAGTATTAAATACAAAAAAACCTGTAGAAATAAAACGCCTATGCCTAACAAGATGGTCTTCGCAAGTTTATTGTTGTAAAGCTATAAGAAATACTCTTACAATTGTTCTGTTACTTTTAAATAAATTATCATTTTCAACTAATAAAAAACGTTCTCTTGAAGCAGAAGGACTATTAAGAAAAATTGATTTTAAATTTGTTTATTTACTATTGGTATTTGATGATATTCTTTCTCAAATACAAATACTGAGTAAATACTTACAAGATGTTAAGGCTGATATGGCTAATAGTATTATATTAGTGGAATCTACAAAAAAATACTTTTTGGATTTGAGAAATCTTGAAAAACACAAATTATTTTATAACGAAGCAACAAATATTTCAAAAAATTGTAATATTACACATCCATCTGAAAAAGTTAAACAAAGAAGAATAAAAAAATACCAAAAGAGTTGGAAAAATTTGTATATGAAAATAGCAGTATGGAAAAACAAGTGCCAATAGAAGAAAACGAATTTAGATCGGGAATATTCTATTGTATTTTGGACAAAATAACAAATGAGTTAGATAAGAGATTCGGTGAAAATTCTGATATAATAAGCGGGATAAGTGCTCTTAATCCAGAATCAACAACATTTTTAACATACGACATTATACTTCCTTTTGCAAAAGCTTACTTAGGTGACATAGAATGCCTAAAATCAGAATTAAAAATATTACTAAAGTCCATGAACCGTTATAAAATAAAAAATAATGATAACAACAATGATATACATGTTTAACGTTCAGTCTTTCGATTCATCCGGTGAATCAGTTAATGAGTTAACAGTGCTGTGTGGAGTACGAACGGTTCTATAATAAGTGCGCTTACGTTGCGATATTAGTATTTACTATTTTGATTATTCTTGAGTAACTGTGGACTTTAAATGGACAGTAGAAAGAAATGCCGAAGCTGTTAATAACACTTATGTAATGGGACTGGCATTAAAAGTACATCGACAATTATTAGAAAATATATTGAAAGCCGAAAAGAACGCTGAATGTGAATATGTTCAACATGATTTTAGATTCAGCTACTATATCTATTCTCGTACTACTCCGGAATGTCAGAACGCTGAGGACGCACACGTACTTAAAGTGAGTAATATTTCAAAAATATTTTAAATGTATAATATCTATAGATAAAGTAATAGTAAAATAATTATATTAGTAAATAATAATAGAGTTTTATTTATATTTTTGTATACTATTTTCAAATTTACTTCTGTCTTATAATCACAATAAAGACTTAAAAATTGTTCTGTATTAGTACTTACATTGTTATGAATATTTAATTATTTAAAGAACAATTAGTAAATAATTAAGATTAAATTATTATAATTATTATAAAAATGTTAATATTAGAAAATTCCAAATGTTAATGTTAGCAAAAAAAGAGGAGAATAGGAAACTTGGGACCAGAAAAATTGGAAAAATTTTGTTTCATTTAAAATTTCCAATAGCCAATTAATAATGATGGACGATAATCGTAATAGGTACATTTATTTTTTATTTTTTTATTTTTTAAGAGATAATATACAATCTATTCAATATAGCATAATAAGTATATGTGAAAAGAGTAGTTATACATGAAAAGACTTGATTAAGAAATCACCCTATGGTAACCCTATAAAATTGAAGATAGGAAGGTGGGAGTAAGAAGGCAGGAAATTTATTAAGCAGTGGGTAAGGTGCTCATTTTTTTTTAATTTAAGAGGTCTCTGCACCATCTTCTTTTTAGCCTCCTACGAGGGTTTTCGGGAGCGTTAAGGAATTTAGGCTTTGAATCAGAGGATTTTCGTGATTGTTTAGGCGTGAGAAGAATCGTTTGTAAAAGATTACAGATTCTTCTTCTATAGATTTCATACGTAAGTCGTTATGAAGGGTAAGATTAGAAATGTAAGGTTGGGCGTTTGTGATTTTTCTTAGAGTTATATTTTGATATGTTTGAATTTTGTTTAGGTTCGTTTTTTTGGCTGTACCCCAAAACTGTAGTCCGTATGACCAAATTGGCTTTAACAGTGATTTGTAAATTAATAATTTAGTTTTTAAACTTGAACATTTATTATTTGTAATTAAATTTTTAAGTGAGCGGGAGCGAGAGTTTAAAATTAACCTTTTTGATTTGATTTGTTGGTTCCAAGTTAGTCTTTTATCAAGTATGATGCCAAGATATTTTACTGAATTGGACATAGGAATTGGTATATTGTCAACTGTGACAGGTGTGCAAAGACCACGTTTAAGAGAGAAGGTAGTGTGAACTGATTTACTGTGGTTGAGTTTAATTCTCCATTTGGTATACCATTGGGAGAGTAGATCAAGATGGGATTGCAAATTGGCTGAGGCTGTAACTGGATTTTCATGGATCAACATTATAGCTTTATTATCGGCATAATCGGCGACTAGGGTGTCTTGTGAAATGGGTTGATCGGAGGAGTATATATTGAAAAGAAGAGGCGATAAAATGGCTCCTTGGGGTACTCCTGCATTGATTGGGGCTAAATCGGAAGTGCAAGACCCGAGGCGAATTTTGAAATATCTATCTGTTAAGTAAGATTTAATAAGAAGTAAAAGTGGCGAGGGGAGAAAATTACGAAGCTTGAATAGGAGGCCATCGTGCCAGACGCGATCGAATGCCTGGGATATGTCTAGGAATGCACAGGTACAGTATTGTTTGCGTTCGAGTTGTTGAGATGGCATCAACTAGTCGATGTTTTTGGTGGATTGTACTATGGTTGGTACGGAAGCCGAACTGAGATGGAGGAAGGATGTTATTGGTGATAATATATGGGGAAATGCGCTGAAGTATGAGCCTTTCACAAATTTTTGAAAGGAACGGTAAAAGGCTTATAGGCCTGTAGGAGCCAGGGGAGTCAGGTGGTTTATTGGGTTTGGAGAACATAACGATGTGAGAGAATTTCCATAGTAAGGGGAAGTAAGAGAGTCTTAGAATTGCGTTGTAAATGTAAGTTAATAGTATGATTGCTTTTTTCGGTAGACACTTGACGACTTCTGCGGTTATTAGGTCGAAGCCAGGAGATTTTTTGTTAGAGTATTTTAAAATTATGTTTTTCACCTCGTTAGGAGTGTAGTATTTTGTAGGAGGTCCTATTGATAAGGGGGAATCTAGAAATTTTTTAACGTTACACATGTGTTGGTTATCAAGAATATCAGCGTGGGGTTGGAAAATATTTGAAAGGTGTGATTGAAACACAGCAGCTTTTTCTGGGTCACTAATAGCTAAGGAGTTATCTTCTTTCTTGAGAGGGGTTGAGATAGATTTATAATTTAGTAACCTTTTGGTTTCACGCCAGAGACTGCCATCTACAGCCGACAAGCTGTGTAATTTCTGCTTCGATTACTAGGTCATTAGCATATCACTATACATATAAATTAATTATACTTAACAGAAAAAAAAAAAAAAAGTACAAGAGAAATAGTTAGAATTAATTAGTTGATTTATACATTGAAAAGTTGGCTAAAGTAGTTTGAGTAGGTATTTAATTTATGTTTTGCAAGAGCTTTTTTTTAATGAGTTTGCAAGTTTATTATATTTTATTTTATGCGATGGGAGATGGGAGACCTGGTACCTTGCTCTTGCCCTGCGTTTTTCGACAATCAGATTACAGATTTCTTCTGGGAGAAGGTGTGGCTTGGAATTTAAGTTTCTATTTTTGCCGGGCTTGGTGGTTGCCCATGCTGTCGATTGAATGAGATTTGTTAGATTATAGACTGCTTCGTCTATATCTGTGCTGGACTTAAGTTTAATATTTAAGTTTATTTTTTCATTAATTAGATCGTGGAATTGTTTACGATTAGTTAAGGGGGAGAATAGTTTGGGAGGCTCTATACGAACTGACGGTATTGCAGAGATCGAAAGTAATACGGAAGAGTGGTCTGAGTTTAAGTCTAAAGTGTTATAGGTAGAGCAATATAAGTTGCCCGGAATTTTAGCTGAGAAGATATCTAAAATATCTGGGCTTTTTTAGGAGAGGTAGGCCAATAAGTAGGTCCAGGTGGTGATAAAATTTGGAAATGTCTTTCGTTGGCTAAGTTGTAAAGTACGGTGCCGCGAGGATTGTTGGCACGGCAACCCCAGCTCTGATGCTTGGCGTTGTAATCACCACCGACAATAAAATTATTTTTAATTGTATTAAAGTAATTTGAAAGAATTTCTTTAGTGATTTTGTGACGAGGGGGAGAGTAAAATGCGCCAATAGTAAGTGGTATGTTTAATTTGATTTGGATAGAGCAGGATTGTATATGATCGAAACTATTGTTAGGAAATGGTTGATAAAATAAGGAAGTTTTAACTAGAATTGCTACACCACCGTGTGCGGTATTGTCTGGGTGGTTCGATTTTAAAGAAAAGTAACCTGGGATATTTATAAAGGAGTATTTTGTGAAATGGGTTTCTGTTATTAGTGCAATATCTACCCGTTTATTATATAAAACTGTTGGTAATTCATTGATATGATTTTTGAGACCGTTGGCATTGAAGAGGAGGATTAGGAATGAGTTATTTGTGGCATTATTATTCATTTTTTTTATCTAATAGGCTTGAGATTACTTTTGTTAGTAGAGAGATTAGAGGATTAATTAAGGTTTTGAAATCATTCAGGAAACTTGTCATTAAGAGTGTGATATTGGATTCTGAAGGAGAAGAGGTATTAGGTGTTGAAGGTGGTAATTCATGCCGAGCTGTCTGATTGGCTACTGCCTCTGCGTAGGATTGTTTTTGCCCCTTGGGAGAATTAGTAGGAGTGGGACCTACAGGGTGATTATCTTGTACAAAATTAGACTTAAAATTAGTATCTTTAGTATCGAAAAAAAATTTGTTATTATTAGAGTTTGATTTCTTACGGTGTTGGAGCTCTTTGTAAGTAGAACAACCCTTGTAGCTCGCCGGGTGGTTGCCGTGACAGAGTGCACAGCAAGGAGGTTCATCTCGACATTTCGGACAGGAAGAAGAGTGGTGATCATTACCACAGCGGACGCAGCGAGGTGGGTGGCCACAATATACCTTTGTGTGCCCATAGTCCTGGCAATTAGTACATTGGGCGATCGTTTTGGTTTTGTGGGGTTCTTCAACCTTTACTTTAGTATGAAGAAGAGAATTGAGTTCGAATATTTCATTTGAGTGGGTCGTTGGATCTAAATCTACAAAAAACAGTGGAAGCTGTTTTTTGTTTAGTCTGTGGAGTACCTGAGAGACTTGACGGACTTCAAAAAGACGAGTTTCCAATTCACTTTTTATTAGACTAGTTGGTGTAGTAGGATGTAAATTGCGGATCACCACGCGAGTTGGTTTATCCTCTATTAATTGAAACGTGTGAAATTGCGCTCTTTCATCTCTTAAGTACCTGACTAGCGTTCTGTATGCTTCAGGATTTGTTGTTTGGATTTTTAGTTGATCTGGCGTTGACTTGCATTGAAAATTATCAACACCAATTAACCTGCAGAGTACGGTGCATAATCCAGGGAAATCTCTACGTGTTTCATGAATATAGGAGGGGGAGGTTTGATAGACAAAGGAGCGTCTGGTTCGAAATTTGTATCCTGCGAGTCTTCAGCGGGAGGATCTACCGTTTGTTCCAATGAACTAAGAACTTCGTAACAATTATTCGCAATGAATAATTTTTTTTTAGTTTTAGAAAGGCGTAATTATAGAGGGATTGGTGAATCCGGATTACAGGCTGCGATCCTGGTAGAAGATTTTATTTCATCTCGTGAAGTTAACAGTTTGTTCATCGTATCAGCTATAAGGAAAGGTATCAATTCTGACTGATATGCTAGTAAAAGATTTTTCTTAATCATTACAGGCTGCGATCCTGGTACAAGATCTTATTTCATATCGTGAAGTTAACAGTTTGTACATCGTATCAGCTAGAAGGAAAGGTATCAATTCCGACTGATATGCTAGTAAAAGATTTTTCTTAATCATTACAGGCTGCGATCCTGGTAGAAGATCTTATTTCATATCGTGAAGTTAACAGTTTGTTCATCGTATGAGCTATAAGGGAAGGTATTAATTTCGACTGATATGCTAGTAGAAGATTTTTCTTAATCAATGCATGATCGGATCATGGTAGATGATTTCATTATAAATAAAAAGAAAACAGTTTTGACGCTGTGTTGATTTGATAAATAGCACAAACTTTGTATTATAGTTAAATAATTGCTTATTTACAAAGCCGGTAGGTAGAATTATTTCAAACATCTATCAAGGATATTTATAGAAGCACAAATTCCGTCTGGGGTCCTGTAGAAGATTTATCTTTTCAATTTTTTTCTCGTATTTTAATGGTAAACCAGGAGAAAAATTCCGTATTTTAAATGAAAATCAGTGAACAACTACTTATTTTACAATTAAGATAATTTTAAAAAAACGATTTAAGAAGTATTTACATTGTATTCGGTCATAAACGATACGGCGTGTAGGTTTATTATATAACTTTTGTGTCCTATTATATTGTACGTGACATTCCTTAAGTGGCGAGTTTATCCCTATATATTCCTGGTACCTTGATTACAGATTTACATCATTAACGTTATGAAATGCATCTACACAGGAATATTTCAATGTTGTTAATTCTCATGTTTGATATTTAATATATTATTGAAAAACTATTAAGGAAGCTAACGTCATTAAAAAAAACTATGCTAATAATTCGTCAAGTTTATTTTTACATTGATAAATTGTATACGTTAAGAAGTCGTATTACTTGCTCTCCGGAAAGGTATGATTGCCGACTGGGATCCTAGTAGAAGATTTATCTTATTATTGTGAAATAAACAGATTTAAACCGCACTGGCCTACTTGGAAGGTATCATTACAGTCTGCGATCCTGGTAGAAGATCTTATTTCATATCGTGAAGTTAACAGTTTGTTCATCGTATCAGCTATAAGGAAAGGTATCAATTCCGACTGATATGCTAGTAGAAGATTTTTCTTAATCATTACAGGCTGCGATCCTGGTAGAAGATTTTATTTCATATCGTGAAGTTAACAGTTTGTTCATCGTATCAGCTATAAGGGAAGGTATCAATTCCGACTGATATGCTAGTAGAAGATTTTTCTTAATCAATGCATGCTCGGATCATGGTAGATGATTTCATAATATATAAAAGGAAAACAGTTTTGACGCCGTGTTTATTTGATAAATAGCACAAACTTTGTATTATAGTTAAATAATTGCTTATTTACAAAGCCGGTAGGTAGAATTATTTCAAACATCTATCAAGGATATTTATAGAAGCACAAATTCCGTCTGGGGTCCTGTAGAAGATTTATCTTTTCAATTTTTTTCTCGTATTTTAATGGTAAACCAGGAGAAAAATTCCGTATTTTAAATGAAAATCAGTGAACAACTACTTATTTTACAATTAAGATAATTTTAAAAAAACGATTTAAGAAGTATTTACATTGTATTCGGTCATAAACGATACGGCGTGTAGGTTTATTATATAACTTTTGTGTCCTATTATATTGTACGTGACATTCCTTAAGTGGCGAGTTTATCCCTATATATTCCTGGTACCTTGATTACAGATTTACATCATTAACGTTATGAAATGCATCTACACAGGAATATTTCAATGTTGTTAATACTCATATTTGATATTTAATATATTATTGAAAAACTATTAAGGAAGCTAACGTCATTAAAAAAAACTATGCTAATAATTCGTCAAGTTTATTTTTACATTGATAAATTGTATACGTTAAGAAGTCGTATTACTTGCTCTCCGGAAAGGTATGATTGCCGGCTGGGATCCTAGTAGAAGATTTATCTTATTATTGTGAAATATACAAATTTAAACCGTACTGGCCTACTAAGAAGGTATCATTACAGGCTGCGATCCTGGTAGAAGATCTTATTTCATATCGTGAAGTTAACAGTTTGTTCATCGTATCCAGCTATAAGGAAAGGTATCAATTCCGACTGATATGCTAGTAGAAGATTTTTCTTAATCATTACAGGCTGCGATCCTGGTAGAAGATTTTATTTCATATCGTGAAGTTAACAGTTTGTTCATCGTATCAGCTATAAGGGAAGGTATCAATTCCGACTGATATGCTAGTAGAAGATTTTTCTTAATCATTACAGGCTGCTATCCTAGTAGAAGATTTTATTTCATATCGTGAAGTTAACAGTTTGTTCATCGTATCAGCTATAAGGGAAGGTATCAATTCCGACTGATATGCTAGTAGAAGATTTTTCTTAATCAATGCATGCTCGGATCATGGTAGAAGATTTTATTTCATATCGTGAAGTTAACAGTTTGTTCATCGTATCAGCTATAAGGGAAGGTATCAATTCCGACTGATATGCTAGTAAAAGATTTTTCTTAATCAATGCATGCTCGGATCGTGGTAGATGATTTCATAATATATAAAAAGAAAACAGTTTTGACGCCGTGTTGATTTGAAAAATAGCACAAACTTTGTATTATAGTTAAATAATTGCTTATTTACAAAGCCGGTAGGTAGAATTATTTCAAACATCTATCAAGAATATTTATAGAAGCACAAATTCCGTCTGGGGTCCTGTAGAAGATTTATTGTTGAATGTAAACAACACACCCTATAGTATGTAGATTATAAGTAAAATTATTCACACTGTAGTTCGGCAGACGCTGAATAGGCATTTTTGTATAACTAGCATATTCTCTCTATGTAGTAGTCTGTAGGACAATCAGTCGTTGTTTTATATTACGCCTCGGAGCACTATAGTTATTCGTTTCAATTATACATATTATTATATTATTACATATATCCGATCTTATTATTATTTACCTTTAGCTTCTGTATATCTGGTGTACTTTAACAGGTTATGGGCCCAGTAGTACGGTAATTATAATAGAGTCGTGTATGTTTGATACTATAATTATTGATTTACGAATCGCGTGTTTGTGTACAGACAGTGTACAGCAATAATAATTCGTGAAGTATAGTGCAGTGCAGTGTTAGTGCATCGATCGTGTGAAGCGCAGAAACTGTGTTTGTTATTATTACATTTATAGTGTACAGACAGTGTACAGATAATTCGTTATTATGGAAAACGAATCTATAAAAATAAATAAACTGACAGGTAATGAAAATTGGGAAACATGGAAATTCCAAATAAAAGTCATAATGACTGCAGCCGATATATTTGATGTTGTGACCGGAAATTCGAAAAAACCTGTTCTTAACAAATCAAGTTCAGAAACTGAAGAAGATGCAAGAAAAAGGTATGGTGTAGATTATTCAATATATAAAAAAGCGGACAACAAGGCTCAAAAGTATATAGTCACGTCAGTGGATGAACAACCACTGCAGTACATAATGAATTGTGACACGGCTAAGGAAATGTGGGACAAGTTGCTTAGTGTATATGAACAAAAGTCGGACTCGAGTGTAACATTGATTCAACAAAAGTTCTACAGCTATGTTAAAGACCCAGATGACAATATGGCGATTCATATTTCGAAATTGGAAAGTCTTAGTAGAAAATTAAAGCAGTTAGGTGAACCAATATCCAACTCAATGCTTATGACTAAGATACTAATGACTTTGCCAGAAAATTACAAACATTTCTACAGTGCATGGGATTCGATACCAAATGTGGACAAAACATTGTCAAATTTGTCATCTAGACTCATGGTAGAGGAAACAAGGCAAACTCAAGGTTATGATACTCAGAGAGATATTGCAAGTAGTAGTGCATTTTCGGCAAAGAAATCCTATGGAACAAATAAAGAAAAACATACGAAAATTGGCAATTCTGAAAGTCAATGGAACAATGATAAAAAACCAGGCAAGTGTAATCATTGTAAAAAACCAGGGCATTGGAAACGTGAATGCCGGATTTTCTTAAAAGAACAAAAAGAAAAAAATAAGAGCAACTCAGGAAATGCGTTGGTTGGTGTACAATCAAAGGACATCGAAATCAACGAGTCGGAAAAATGGTATGTGGATTCAGGCGCTAGCGATCATATGACCAGCAGAAGAGAATGGTTCAGTAACTATGAGTCATTTGAAGTGCAGTTACCAGTACGTATCGGTGATGGTAAACATATTATGGCTATTGGTAAAGGTAATATAAATGTACAAGCGAGAATCGGCGATAAATGGGTTGACAGTCATTTGTCAAACGTTTTACATGTACCTGATCTGAAGGTAAATTTGTTTTCGTGTGGAGCATGTCTTGATAAAGGCATAAAAATGATGACAGACAGTGACGGATGTATATTTAAAAAAAACAATCGTATAGTTGCTATTGGAGTTCGTGAGAATAAAATGTTTTCAATGGTTCTGAGAACAAGACTATTATTACAACCGGCTGATCAAGCAAATGTTGCAGTTAAAAATCTCACGTTACTACAGTGGCATGAAATATTAAGTCATCAGAATGTTCAATATGTTCGGAACTACTTGAAATATAAGCGGATTCCATTCATAGAAATGAAAAACAAATTTTTCTGTGAAGCTTGCATTTATGGTAAACAACACAGAGAGCCATTCACATTAAGTAAAACTAAAACTACAAAGCCAGGTCAGTTAATTCACAGTGATGTATGTGGCCCCATGGAGGAAAACTCACTTGGAGGTAAACGGTATTTTGTTATATTCAAGGATGATTTTTCTAACTATACGTATGTGTATTTTATGAGCCAAAAATCAGAAGTTAAAAATAAATTTGAATTATTTTTGAATACAGTCAAAAATCAGTTAAATATTTCAGTTATTACTTTAAGAAGTGATTGTGGTCTGGAATATAAAAATACTGAAGTAAAAGCCTTATTGGATAATAAATTAGGAATAAAACATGAGACGAGTGTACCATACACGCCCCAGCAAAATGGCAAGGCGGAAAGATCAATGCGAACAATTGTAGAAGCGGCCAGAACTATGTTATATAGCAAAAATTTATCTAAGACACTTTGGGCAGAAGCAGTGAATACAGTCGTGTATACAATAAATCGTACAGGTAACACAGGTCAAGAAGGAAAAACACCTTATGAATTATGGTTCAATAAAACACCCGATATAAAGCATCTGAAAAATTTTGGTACCGAAGTATATGCACATATACCAAAAGAAAAACGAAGAAAATGGGATAAAAAGGGTAGAAAAGGTATATTCGTTGGATACTCAGAAGAAACCAAAGGATATCGTATATGCTTTGATGGAAGAGAAATTTCAATAAGCAGAGATGTAATATTCAAAGAGTCAACAAGTCCATCTACAGCTACACAAGTAAAAATCATAAATAAAGAAGAAGAGGAAGAAATAAATTTGGAAGGAGAAGCTGGAGATGAGGAAGACAACAACGACGACGAAGAAAAGTTGGATGATGATGAACAGATAACAATAGGAGTTGAAGAGCAAACAAGAATGACACTCAGAGACAGAGGAAAACTCAATAAACCTATCAGGTATAGAGATGCGTTATTTTCAGCATGTAATGATCCAGTTACATTCGAAGACGCTATGACAGGTGACAATTCAGATAATTGGAAGGCAGCAATGAACAATGAAATGTTGTCATTGAATAAGAATGAAACATGGACACTTGTGGTCTTGCCTCAGAATAAAAAACCTATCAATAATGGTTGGGTATACAAGACTAAATACAAAGCGAACGGAGATGTCGATCGGTACAAAGCAAGGTTAGTGATAAAGGGATGTGCGCAAGTTCATGGAATAGATTTTCAAGAAACATTCAGCCCAGTAGTGAAATATGATTCTGTTCGAGTAATACTTGCGATAGCAGCAGCCAGAAAATTAGTACTCAGACAATTTGACATTAAAACAGCATTCTTATATGGAGATCTTGAAGAAGACATTTATATGAAACAGCCAAAAGGTTACGAAGACGGAACACATTTAGTATGCAAACTTCAACGGAGCCTATATGGGTTGAAACAGGCGCCCAGGTGCTGGAACAAAAAGTTCAAAAATATGCTGATGAACTTTGACCTAAAAGAAACAAAAGCAGATCCTTGTGTATTCGTAAGTAATAAAAACAATCAATTATTAATTGTCGCTATTTTTGTAGACGATGGGCTAATCGCAGCAACAAATAACCAGCTGGTGGACATAATGGTGAAGTATCTAAAGGACAACTTCGAGACGAAGGAAGGTGAACTTGATCATTTCTTGGGTATTGAAATTGATCAGAGACCTGATGGTTCAATTTTCGTACACCAATCTTCATATTGCAAGCGCATTTTAGAGAGGTTCAATATGGAAGAAACCAAAGTCTTGCATATTCCCACAGATCCACAACACTCATTAGATCCAAATCTGGCAGGATCATTGGAAGCAGGGGAAGTTCCATACAGAGAAGCAGTTGGAAGTTTGTTGTATCTAAGCCAAATAACAAGGCCCGATATAACGTTTGCAGTAAACCTTGTCAGTCGTTATCTAGAAAAGCCTCTGACAATTCATTGGAATGCGGTGAAACGCATATTTAAATATTTAAAGGGAACGTTTAATTATGGTTTAATTTATGATTCTAGTGTAACACCAAAGTTGCGTGGATATAGTGATGCAGACTATGTTGGTGATACAATAACGAGACGATCAACTTCAGGATTCATTT
This sequence comes from Rhopalosiphum maidis, assembly GCF_003676215.2. NCBI lineage: Eukaryota > Metazoa > Arthropoda > Insecta > Hemiptera > Aphididae > Rhopalosiphum > Rhopalosiphum maidis. The sequence continues at coordinate 39,377,935 of NC_040879.1, read as the reverse complement.
TCATGATGGGAGATGGAATCGTAGCATGGTGTTCACAAAGGCAAAAATCGGTAGCACTTTCGACTACTGAGGCAGCATACATAGCGCTGAGCCAATCTATACAGGAACTCACTTGGTTGACGCTACTTATCAGTGATCTTCTGGAGCCACAGGGAGATACACCTGTTTTGTATGCAGACAACCAAAGCGCTATCAAACTAGTGAAAAATCCAGAATACCATAAGCGAACAAAACACATCGAAGTACGCTATCATTACATTCGTGAGAAGTTCAGTGAAGGGATGTTTTCTCTAGAATATGTGCCAAGCAAGGAGCAGTTAGCTGACATATTGACTAAGCCAACTCCACGACCAAGATTCCAGGAACTCAGGGAGATGTTGGGAATTAGATATATTAATTCTAAGTTAGGGTATATTGTTTAAGGGGAAGTGTTGAATGTAAACAACACACCCTATAGTATGTAGATTATAAGTAAAATTATTCACACTGTAGTTCGGCAGACGCTGAATAGGCATTTTTGTATAACTAGCATATTCTCTCTATGTAGTAGTCTGTAGGACAATCAGTCGTTGTTTTATATTACGCCTCGGAGCACTATAGTTATTCGTTTCAATTATACATATTATTATATTATTACATATATCCGATCTTATTATTATTTACCTTTAGCTTCTGTATATCTGGTGTACTTTAACATTTATCTTTTCAATTTTTTTCTCGTCTTTTAATGTTAAACCAGGAGAAAAATTCCGTATTTTAAATGAAAATCCGTGAACAACTACTTATTTTACAATTATAATTATTTTAAAAAAACGATTTAAGAAGTATTTACATTGTATTCGATCACAAACGATACGGCGTGTAGGTTTATTATATTACTTTTGTGTCCTATTATATTGCACGTGACATACCTTATGTGGCGAGTTTATCCCTATATATTCCTGGTACCTTGATTACAGATTTACATCATTAACGTTATGAAATGCATCTACACAGGAATATTTCAATGTTGTTAATTCTCATATTTGATATTTAATATATTATTGAAAAACTATTAAGGAAGCTAACGTCATTAAAAAAACTATGCTAATAATTCGTCAAGTTTATTGTTACATAGATAAATTGTATACGTTAAGAAGTCGTATTAGTTGCTCTCCGGAAAGGTATGATTGCCGGCTGGGATCCTAGTAGAAGATTTATCTTATTGTGAAATAAACAGATTGAAACCGTACTGGCCTACTGGGAAGGTATCATTACAGGCTGCGATCCTGGTAGAAGATCTTATTTCATATCGTGAAGTTAACAGTTTGTTCATCGTATCAGCTATAAGGAAAGGTATCAATTCAGACTGATATGCTAGTAGAAGATTTTTCTTAATCATTACAGGCTGCGATCCTGGTACAAGATCTTATTTCATATCGTGAAGTTAACAGTTTGTTCATCGTATCAGCTATAAGGGAAGGTATCAATTCCGACTGATATGCTAGTAAAACATTTATCTTAATCAATGCATGCTCGGATCATGGTAGATGATTTCATAATATATAAAAGGAAAACTGTTTTGACGCCGTGTTAATTTGAAAAATAGCACAAACTTTGTATTATAGTTAAATAATTGCTTATTTACAAAGCCGGTAGGTAGAATTATTTCAAACATATATCAAGGATATTTATAGAAGCACAAATTCCGTCTGGGGTCCTGGCAGAAGATTTATCTTTTCAATTTTTTTTCTCGTCAATTAATGCCAAACCAGGAGAAAAATTCCGTATTTTAAATGAAAACACGTGAACAACTACTTATTTTACAATTATAATTATTTTAAAAAAACGATTTAAGAAGTATTTACATTGTATTCGATCACAAACGATACGGCGTGTAGGTTTATTATATTAATTTTGTGTCCTATTATATTGCACGTGACATACCTTATGTGGCGAGTTTATCCCTATATATTCCTGGTACCTTGATTACAGATTTACATCATTAACGTTATGAAATGCATCTACACAGGAATATTTCAATGTTGTTAATTCTCATATTTGATATTTAATATATTATTGAAAAACTATTAAGGAAGCTAACGTCATTAAAAAAAACTATGCTAATAATTCGTCAAGTTTATTGTTACATAGATAAATTGTATACGTTAAGAAGTCGTATTAGTTGCTCTCCGGAAAGGTATGATTGCCGGCTGGGATCCTAGTAGAAGATTTATCTTATTGTGAAATAAACAGATTGAAACCGTACTGGCCTACTGGGAAGGTATCATTACAGGCTGCGATCCTGGTAGAAGATCTTATTTCATATCGTGAAGTTAACAGTTTGTTCATCGTATCAGCTATAAGGAAAGGTATCAATTCCGACTGATATGCTAGTAGAAGATTTTTCTTAATCATTACAGGCTGCGATCCTGGTAGAAGATGTTATTTCATATCGTGAAGTTAACAGTTTGTTCATCGTATCAGCTATAAGGGAAGGTATCAATTCCGACTGATATGCTAGTAAAACATTTATCTTAATCAATGCATGCTCGGATCATGGTAGATGATTTCATAATATATAAAAGGAAAACTGTTTTGACGCCGTGTTGATTTGAAAAATAGCACAAACTTTGTATTATAGTTAAATAATTGCTTATTTACAAAGCCGGTAGGTAGAATTATTTCAAACATATATCAAGGATATTTATAGAAGCACAAATTCCGTCTGGGGTCCTGGCAGAAGATTTATCTTTTCAATTTTTTTTCTCGTCTATTAATGCCAAACCAGGAGAAAAATTCCGTATTTTAAATGAAAACCCGTGAACAACTACTTATTTTACAATTATAATTATTTTAAAAAAACGATTTAAGAAGTATTTACATTGTATTCGATCACAAACGATACGGCGTGTAGGTTTATTATATTACTTTTGTGTCCTATTATATTGCACGTGACATACCTTATGTGGCGAGTTTATCCCTATATATTCCTGGTACCTTGATTACAGATTTACATCATTAACGTTATGAAATGCATCTACACAGGAATATTTCAATGTTGTTAATTCTCATATTTGATATTTAATATATTATTGAAAAACTATTAAGGAAGCTAACGTCATTAAAAAAAACTATGCTAATAATTCGTCAAGTTTATTGTTACATAGATAAATTGTATACGTTAAGAAGTCGTATTAGTTGCTCTCCGGAAAGGTATGATTGCCGGCTGGGATCCTAGTAGAAGATTTATCTTATTGTGAAATAAACAGATTGAAACCGTACTGGCCTACTGGGAAGGTATCATTACAGGCTGCGATCCTGGTAGAAGATCTTATTTCATATCGTGAAGTTAACAGTTTGTTCATCGTATCAGCTATAAGGGAAGGTATCAATTCCGACTGATATGCTAGTAAAACATTTATCTTAATCAATGCATGCTCGGATCATGGTAGATGATTTCATAATATATAAAAGGAAAACTGTTTTGACGCCGTGTTAATTTGAAAAATAGCACAAACTTTGTATTATAGTTAAATAATTGCTTATTTACAAAGCCGGTAGGTAGAATTATTTCAAACATATATCAAGGATATTTATAGAAGCACAAATTCCGTCTGGGGTCCTGGCAGAAGATTTATCTTTTCAATTTTTTTTCTCGTCAATTAATGCCAAACCAGGAGAAAAATTCCGTATTTTAAATGAAAACACGTGAACAACTACTTATTTTACAATTATAATTATTTTAAAAAAACGATTTAAGAAGTATTTACATTGTATTCGATCACAAACGATACGGCGTGTAGGTTTATTATATTAATTTTGTGTCCTATTATATTGCACGTGACATACCTTATGTGGCGAGTTTATCCCTATATATTCCTGGTACCTTGATTACAGATTTACATCATTAACGTTATGAAATGCATCTACACAGGAATATTTCAATGTTGTTAATTCTCATATTTGATATTTAATATATTATTGAAAAACTATTAAGGAAGCTAACGTCATTAAAAAAAACTATGCTAATAATTCGTCAAGTTTATTGTTACATAGATAAATTGTATACGTTAAGAAGTCCTATTAGTTGCTCTCCGGAAAGGTATGATTGCCGGCTGGGATCCTAGTAGAAGATTTATCTTATTGTGAAATAAACAGATTGAAACCGTACTGGCCTACTGGGAAGGTATCATTACAGGCTGCGATCCTGGTAGAAGATCTTATTTCATATCGTGAAGTTAACAGTTTGTTCATCGTATCAGCTATAAGGAAAGGTATCAATTCCGACTGATATGCTAGTAGAAGATTTTTCTTAATCATTACAGGCTGCGATCCTGGTAGAAGATGTTATTTCATATCGTGAAGTTAACAGTTTGTTCATCGTATCAGCTATAAGGGAAGGTATCAATTCCGACTGATATGCTAGTAAAACATTTATCTTAATCAATGCATGCTCGGATCATGGTAGATGATTTCATAATATATAAAAGGAAAACTGTTTTGACGCCGTGTTGATTTGAAAAATAGCACAAACTTTGTATTATAGTTAAATAATTGCTTATTTACAAAGCCGGTAGGTAGAATTATTTCAAACATATATCAAGGATATTTATAGAAGCACAAATTCCGTCTGGGGTCCTGGCAGAAGATTTATCTTTTCAATTTTTTTTCTCGTCTATTAATGCCAAACCAGGAGAAAAATTCCGTATTTTAAATGAAAACACGTGAACAACTACTTATTTTACAATTATAATTATTTTAAAAAAACGATTTAAGAAGTATTTACATTGTATTCGATCACAAACGATACGGCGTGTAGGTTTATTATATTACTTTTGTGTCCTATTATATTGCACGTGACATACCTTATGTGGCGAGTTTATCCCTATATATTCCTGGTACCTTGATTACAGATTTACATCATTAACGTTATGAAATGCATCTACACAGGAATATTTCAATGTTGTTAATTCTCATATTTGATATTTAATATATTATTGAAAAACTATTAAGGAAGCTAACGTCATTAAAAAAAACTATGCTAATAATTCGTCAAGTTTATTGTTACATAGATAAATTGTATACGTTAAGAAGTCGTATTAGTTGCTCTCCGGAAAGGTATGATTGCCGGCTGGGATCCTAGTAGAAGATTTATCTTATTGTGAAATAAACAGATTGAAACCGTACTGGCCTACTGGGAAGGTATCATTACAGGCTGCGATCCTGGTAGAAGATCTTATTTCATATCGTGAAGTTAACAGTTTGTTCATCGTATCAGCTATAAGGAAAGGTATCAATTCAGACTGATATGCTAGTAGAAGATTTTTCTTAATCATTACAGGCTGCGATCCTGGTACAAGATCTTATTTCATATCGTGAAGTTAACAGTTTGTTCATCGTATCAGCTATAAGGGAAGGTATCAATTCCGACTGATATGCTAGTAAAACATTTATCTTAATCAATGCATGCTCGGATCATGGTAGATGATTTCATAATATATAAAAGGAAAACTGTTTTGACGCCGTGTTGATTTGAAAAATAGCACAAACTTTGTATTATAGTTAAATAATTGCTTATTTACAAAGCCGGTAGGTAGAATTATTTCAAACATATATCAAGGATATTTATAGAAGCACAAATTCCGTCTGGGGTCCTGGCAGAAGATTTATCTTTTCAATTTTTTTTCTCGTCTATTAATGCCAAACCAGGAGAAAAATTCCGTATTTTAAATGAAAACACGTGAACAACTACTTATTTTACAATTATAATTATTTTAAAAAAACGATTTAAGAAGTATTTACATTGTATTCGATCACAAACGATACGGCGTGTAGGTTTATTATATTACTTTTGTGTCCTATTATATTGCACGTGACATACCTTATGTGGCGAGTTTATCCCTATATACTCCTGGTACCTTGATTACAGATTTACATCATTAACGTTATAAATGCATCTACACAGGAATATTTCAATGTTGTTAATTCTCATATTTGATATTTAATATATTATTGAAAAACTATTAAGGAAGCTAACGTCATTAAAAAAAACTATGCTAATAATTCGTCAAGTTTATTGTTACATAGATAAATTGTATACGTTAAGAAGTCGTATTAGTTGCTCTCCGGAAAGGTATGATTGCCGGCTGGGATCCTAGTAGAAGATTTATCTTATTGTGAAATAAACAGATTGAAACCGTACTGGCCTACTGGGAAGGTATCATTACAGGCTGCGATCCTGGTAGAAGATCTTATTTCATATCGTGAAGTTAACAGTTTGTTCATCGTATCAGCTATAAGGAAAGGTATCAATTCAGACTGATATGCTAGTAGAAGATTTTTCTTAATCATTACAGGCTGCGATCCTGGTACAAGATGTTATTTCATATCGTGAAGTTAACAGTTTGTTCATCGTATCAGCTATAAGGGAAGGTATCAATTCCGACTGATATGCTAGTAAAACATTTATCTTAATCAATGCATGCTCGGATCATGGTAGATGATTTCATAATATATAAAAGGAAAACTGTTTTGACGCCGTGTTAATTTGAAAAATAGCACAAACTTTGTATTATAGTTAAATAATTGCTTATTTACAAAGCCGGTAGGTAGAATTATTTCAAACATATATCAAGGATATTTATAGAAGCACAAATTCCGTCTGGGGTCCTGGCAGAAGATTTATCTTTTCAATTTTTTTTCTCGTCAATTAATGCCAAACCAGGAGAAAAATTCCGTATTTTAAATGAAAACACGTGAACAACTACTTATTTTACAATTATAATTATTTTAAAAAAACGATTTAAGAAGTATTTACATTGTATTCGATCACAAACGATACGGCGTGTAGGTTTATTATATTACTTTTGTGTCCTATTATATTGCACGTGACATACCTTATGTGGCGAGTTTATCCCTATATATTCCTGGTACCTTGATTACAGATTTACATCATTAACGTTATGAAATGCATCTACACAGGAATATTTCAATGTTGTTAATTCTCATATTTGATATTTAATATATTATTGAAAAACTATTAAGGAAGCTAACGTCATTAAAAAAAACTATGCTAATAATTCGTCAAGTTTATTGTTACATAGATAAATTGTATACGTTAAGAAGTCGTATTAGTTGCTCTCCGGAAAGGTATGATTGCCGGCTGGGATCCTAGTAGAAGATTTATCTTATTGTGAAATAAACAGATTGAAACCGTACTGGCCTACTGGGAAGGTATCATTACAGGCTGCGATCCTGGTAGAAGATCTTATTTCATATCGTGAAGTTAACAGTTTGTTCATCGTATCAGCTATAAGGAAAGGTATCAATTCCGACTGATATGCTAGTAGAAGATTTTTCTTAATCATTACAGGCTGCGATCCTGGTAGAAGATGTTATTTCATATCGTGAAGTTAACAGTTTGTTCATCGTATCAGCTATAAGGGAAGGTATCAATTCCGACTGATATGCTAGTAAAACATTTATCTTAATCAATGCATGCTCGGATCATGGTAGATGATTTCATAATATATAAAAGGAAAACTGTTTTGACGCCGTGTTGATTTGAAAAATAGCACAAACTTTGTATTATAGTTAAATAATTGCTTATTTACAAAGCCGGTAGGTAGAATTATTTCAAACATATATCAAGGATATTTATAGAAGCACAAATTCCGTCTGGGGTCCTGGCAGAAGATTTATCTTTTCAATTTTTTTTCTCGTCTATTAATGCCAAACCAGGAGAAAAATTCCGTATTTTAAATGAAAACACGTGAACAACTACTTATTTTACAATTATAATTATTTTAAAAAAACGATTTAAGAAGTATTTACATTGTATTCGATCACAAACGATACGGCGTGTAGGTTTATTATATTACTTTTGTGTCCTATTATATTGCACGTGACATACCTTATGTGGCGAGTTTATCCCTATATATTCCTGGTACCTTGATTACAGATTTACATCATTAACGTTATGAAATGCATCTACACAGGAATATTTCAATGTTGTTAATTCTCATATTTGATATTTAATATATTATTGAAAAACTATTAAGGAAGCTAACGTCATTAAAAAAAACTATGCTAATAATTCGTCAAGTTTATTGTTACATAGATAAATTGTATACGTTAAGAAGTCGTATTAGTTGCTCTCCGGAAAGGTATGATTGCCGGCTGGGATCCTAGTAGAAGATTTATCTTATTGTGAAATAAACAGATTGAAACCGTACTGGCCTACTGGGAAGGTATCATTACAGGCTGCGATCCTGGTAGAAGATCTTATTTCATATCGTGAAGTTAACAGTTTGTTCATCGTATCAGCTATAAGGAAAGGTATCAATTCAGACTGATATGCTAGTAGAAGATTTTTCTTAATCATTACAGGCTGCGATCCTGGTACAAGATCTTATTTCATATCGTGAAGTTAACAGTTTGTTCATCGTATCAGCTATAAGGGAAGGTATCAATTCCGACTGATATGCTAGTAAAACATTTATCTTAATCAATGCATGCTCGGATCATGGTAGATGATTTCATAATATATAAAAGGAAAACTGTTTTGACGCCGTGTTGATTTGAAAAATAGCACAAACTTTGTATTATAGTTAAATAATTGCTTATTTACAAAGCCGGTAGGTAGAATTATTTCAAACATATATCAAGGATATTTATAGAAGCACAAATTCCGTCTGGGGTCCTGGCAGAAGATTTATCTTTTCAATTTTTTTTCTCGTCTATTAATGCCAAACCAGGAGAAAAATTCCGTATTTTAAATGAAAACACGTGAACAACTACTTATTTTACAATTATAATTATTTTAAAAAAACGATTTAAGAAGTATTTACATTGTATTCGATCACAAACGATACGGCGTGTAGGTTTATTATATTACTTTTGTGTCCTATTATATTGCACGTGACATACCTTATGTGGCGAGTTTATCCCTATATATTCCTGGTACCTTGATTACAGATTTACATCATTAACGTTATGAAATGCATCTACACAGGAATATTTCAATGTTGTTAATTCTCATATTTGATATTTAATATATTATTGAAAAACTATTAAGGAAGCTAACGTCATTAAAAAAAACTATGCTAATAATTCGTCAAGTTTATTGTTACATAGATAAATTGTATACGTTAAGAAGTCGTATTAGTTGCTCTCCGGAAAGGTATGATTGCCGGCTGGGATCCTAGTAGAAGATTTATCTTATTGTGAAATAAACAGATTGAAACCGTACTGGCCTACTGGGAAGGTATCATTACAGGCTGCGATCCTGGTAGAAGATCTTATTTCATATCGTGAAGTTAACAGTTTGTTCATCGTATCAGCTATAAGGAAAGGTATCAATTCCGACTGATATGCTAGTAGAAGATTTTTCTTAATCATTACAGGCTGCGATCCTGGTAGAAGATGTTATTTCATATCGTGAAGTTAACAGTTTGTTCATCGTATCAGCTATAAGGGAAGGTATCAATTCCGACTGATATGCTAGTAAAACATTTATCTTAATCAATGCATGCTCGGATCATGGTAGATGATTTCATAATATATAAAAGGAAAACTGTTTTGACGCCGTGTTAATTTGAAAAATAGCACAAACTTTGTATTATAGTTAAATAATTGCTTATTTACAAAGCCGGTAGGTAGAATTATTTCAAACATATATCAAGGATATTTATAGAAGCACAAATTCCGTCTGGGGTCCTGGCAGAAGATTTATCTTTTCAATTTTTTTTCTCGTCTATTAATGCCAAACCAGGAGAAAAATTCCGTATTTTAAATGAAAACACGTGAACAACTACTTATTTTACAATTATAATTATTTTAAAAAAACGATTTAAGAAGTATTTACATTGTATTCGATCACAAACGATACGGCGTGTAGGTTTATTATATTACTTTTGTGTCCTATTATATTGCACGTGACATACCTTATGTGGCGAGTTTATCCCTATATATTCCTGGTACCTTGATTACAGATTTACATCATTAACGTTATGAAATGCATCTACACAGGAATATTTCAATGTTGTTAATTCTCATATTTGATATTTAATATATTATTGAAAAACTATTAAGGAAGCTAACGTCATTAAAAAAAACTATGCTAATAATTCGTCAAGTTTATTGTTACATAGATAAATTGTATACGTTAAGAAGTCGTATTAGTTGCTCTCCGGAAAGGTATGATTGCCGGCTGGGATCCTAGTAGAAGATTTATCTTATTGTGAAATAAACAGATTGAAACCGTACTGGCCTACTGGGAAGGTATCATTACAGGCTGCGATCCTGGTAGAAGATCTTATTTCATATCGTGAAGTTAACAGTTTGTTCATCGTATCAGCTATAAGGAAAGGTATCAATTCCGACTGATATGCTAGTAGAAGATTTTTCTTAATCATTACAGGCTGCGATCCTGGTAGAAGATGTTATTTCATATCGTGAAGTTAACAGTTTGTTCATCGTATCAGCTATAAGGGAAGGTATCAATTCCGACTGATATGCTAGTAAAACATTTATCTTAATCAATGCATGCTCGGATCATGGTAGATGATTTCATAATATATAAAAGGAAAACTGTTTTGACGCCGTGTTAATTTGAAAAATAGCACAAACTTTGTATTATAGTTAAATAATTGCTTATTTACAAAGCCGGTAGGTAGAATTATTTCAAACATATCAAGGATATTTATAGAAGCACAAATTCCGTCTGGGGTCCTGGCAGAAGATTTATCTTTTCAATTTTTTTTCTCGTCTATTAATGCCAAACCAGGAGAAAAATTCCGTATTTTAAATGAAAACCCGTGAACAACTACTTATTTTACAATTATAATTATTTTAAAAAAACGATTTAAGAAGTATTTACATTGTATTCGATCACAAACGATACGGCGTGTAGGTTTATTATATTACTTTTGTGTCCTATTATATTGCACGTGACATACCTTATGTGGCGAGTTTATCCCTATATATTCCTGGTACCTTGATTACAGATTTACATCATTAACGTTATGAAATGCATCTACACAGGAATATTTCAATGTTGTTAATTCTCATATTTGATATTTAATATATTATTGAAAAACTATTAAGGAAGCTAACGTCATTAAAAAAAACTATGCTAATAATTCGTCAAGTTTATTGTTACATAGATAAATTGTATACGTTAAGAAGTCGTATTAGTTGCTCTCCGGAAAGGTATGATTGCCGGCTGGGATCCTAGTAGAAGATTTATCTTATTGTGAAATAAACAGATTGAAACCGTACTGGCCTACTGGGAAGGTATCATTACAGGCTGCGATCCTGGTAGAAGATCTTATTTCATATCGTGAAGTTAACAGTTTGTTCATCGTATCAGCTATAAGGAAAGGTATCAATTCCGACTGATATGCTAGTAGAAGATTTTTCTTAATCATTACAGGCTGCGATCCTGGTAGAAGATGTTATTTCATATCGTGAAGTTAACAGTTTGTTCATCGTATCAGCTATAAGGGAAGGTATCAATTCCGACTGATATGCTAGTAAAACATTTTTCTTAATCAATGCATGCTCGGATCATGGTAGATGATTTCATAATATATAAAAGAAAACAGTTTTGACGCCGTGTTGATTTGAAAAATAGCACAAACTTTGTATTATAGTTAAATAATTGCTTATTTACAAAGCCGGTAGGTAGAATTATTTCAAACATATATCAAGGATATTTATAGAAGCACAAATTCCGTCTGGGGTCCTGGCAGAAGATTTATCTTTTCAATTTTTTTTCTCGTCTATTAATGCCAAACCAGGAGAAAAATTCCGTATTTTAAATGAAAACCCGTGAACAACTACTTATTTTACAATTATAATTATTTTAAAAAAACGATTTAAGAAGTATTTACATTGTATTCGATCACAAACGATACGGCGTGTAGGTTTATTATATTACTTTTGTGTCCTATTATATTGCACGTGACATACCTTATGTGGCGAGTTTATCCCTATATATTCCTGGTACCTTGATTACAGATTTACATCATTAACGTTATGAAATGCATCTACACAGGAATATTTCAATGTTGTTAATTCTCATATTTGATATTTAATATATTATTGAAAAACTATTAAGGAAGCTAACGTCATTAAAAAAAACTATGCTAATAATTCGTCAAGTTTATTGTTACATAGATAAATTGTATACGTTAAGAAGTCGTATTAGTTGCTCTCCGGAAAGGTATGATTGCCGGCTGGGATCCTAGTAGAAGATTTATCTTATTGTGAAATAAACAGATTGAAACCGTACTGGCCTACTGGGAAGGTATCATTACAGGCTGCGATCCTGGTAGAAGATCTTATTTCATATCGTGAAGTTAACAGTTTGTTCATCGTATCAGCTATAAGGAAAGGTATCAATTCCGACTGATATGCTAGTAGAAGATTTTTCTTAATCATTACAGGCTGCGATCCTGGTAGAAGATGTTATTTCATATCGTGAAGTTAACAGTTTGTTCATCGTATCAGCTATAAGGGAAGGTATCAATTCCGACTGATATGCTAGTAAAACATTTATCTTAATCAATGCATGCTCGGATCATGGTAGATGATTTCATAATATATAAAAGGAAAACAGTTTTGACGCCGTGTTAATTTGAAAAATAGCACAAACTTTGTATTATAGTTAAATAATTGCTTATTTACAAAGCCGGTAGGTAGAATTATTTCAAACATATATCAAGGATATTTATAGAAGCACAAATTCCGTCTGGGGTCCTGGCAGAAGATTTATCTTTTCAATTTTTTTTCTCGTCTATTAATGCCAAACCAGGAGAAAAATTCCGTATTTTAAATGAAAACCCGTGAACAACTACTTATTTTACAATTATAATTATTTTAAAAAAACGATTTAAGAAGTATTTACATTGTATTCGATCATAAACGATACGGCGTGTAGGTTTATTATATTACTTTTGTGTCCTATTATATTGCACGTGACATACCTTATGTGGCGAGTTTATCCCTATATATTCCTGGTACCTTGATTACAGATTTACATCATTAACGTTATGAAATGCATCTACACAGGAATATTTCAATGTTGTTAATTCTCATATTTGATATTTAATATATTATTGAAAAACTATTAAGGAAGCTAACGTCATTAAAAAAAACTATGCTAATAATTCGTCAAGTTTATTGTTACATAGATAAATTGTATACGTTAAGAAGTCGTATTAGTTGCTCTCCGGAAAGGTATGATTGCCGGCTGGGATCCTAGTAGAAGATTTATCTTATTATTGTGAAATAAACAGATTGAAACCGTACTGGCCTACTGGGAAGGTATCATTACAGGCTGCGATCCTGGTAGAAGATCTTATTTCATATCGTGAAGTTAACAGTTTGTTCATCGTATCAGCTATAAGGAAAGGTATCAATTCCGACTGATATGCTAGTAGAAGATTTTTCTTAATCATTACAGGCTGCGATCCTGGTACAAGATCTTATTTCATATCGTGAAGTTAACAGTTTGTTCATCGTATCAGCTATAAGGGAAGGTATCAATTCCGACTGATATGCTAGTAAAACATTTTTCTTAATCAATGCATGCTCGGATCATGGTAGATGATTTCATAATATATAAAAGGAAAACAGTTTTGACGCCGTGTTAATTTGAAAAATAGCACAAACTTTGTATTATAGTTAAATAATTGCTTATTTACAAAGCCGGTAGGTAGAATTATTTCAAACATATATCAAGGATATTTATAGAAGCACAAATTCCGTCTGGGGTCCTGGCAGAAGATTTATCTTTTCAATTTTTTTTCTCGTCTATTAATGCCAAACCAGGAGAAAAATTCCGTATTTTAAATGAAAACCCGTGAACAACTACTTATTTTACAATTATAATTATTTTAAAAAAACGATTTAAGAAGTATTTACATTGTATTCGATCATAAACGATACGGCGTGTAGGTTTATTATATTACTTTTGTGTCCTATTATATTGCACGTGACATACCTTATGTGGCGAGTTTATCCCTATATATTCCTGGTACCTTGATTACAGATTTACATCATTAACGTTATGAAATGCATCTACACAGGAATATTTCAATGTTGTTAATTCTCATATTTGATATTTAATATATTATTGAAAAACTATTAAGGAAGCTAACGTCATTAAAAAAAACTATGCTAATAATTCGTCAAGTTTATTGTTACATAGATAAATTGTATACGTTAAGAAGTCGTATTAGTTGCTCTCCGGAAAGGTATGATTGCCGGCTGGGATCCTAGTAGAAGATTTATCTTATTATTGTGAAATAAACAGATTGAAACCGTACTGGCCTACTGGGAAGGTATCATTACAGGCTGCGATCCTGGTAGAAGATCTTATTTCATATCGTGAAGTTAACAGTTTGTTCATCGTATCAGCTATAAGGAAAGGTATCAATTCCGACTGATATGCTAGTAGAAGATTTTTCTTAATCATTACAGGCTGCGATCCTGGTAGAAGATGTTATTTCATATCGTGAAGTTAACAGTTTGTTCATCGTATCAGCTATAAGGGAAGGTATCAATTCCGACTGATATGCTAGTAAAACATTTTTCTTAATCAATGCATGCTCGGATCATGGTAGATGATTTCATAATATATAAAAGGAAAACAGTTTTGACGCCGTGTTAATTTGAAAAATAGCACAAACTTTGTATTATAGTTAAATAATTGCTTATTTACAAAGCCGGTAGGTAGAATTATTTCAAACATATATCAAGGATATTTATAGAAGCACAAATTCCGTCTGGGGTCCTGGCAGAAGATTTATCTTTTCAATTTTTTTTCTCGTCTATTAATGCCAAACCAGGAGAAAAATTCCGTATTTTAAATGAAAACCCGTGAACAACTACTTATTTTACAATTATAATATTTTAAAAAAACGATTTAAGAAGTATTTACATTGTATTCGATCATAAACGATACGGCGTGTAGGTTTATTATATTACTTTTGTGTCCTATTATATTGCACGTGACATACCTTATGTGGCGAGTTTATCCCTATATATTCCTGGTACCTTGATTACAGATTTACATCATTAACGTTATGAAATGCATCTACACAGGAATATTTCAATGTTGTTAATTCTCATATTTGATATTTAATATATTATTGAAAAACTATTAAGGAAGCTAACGTCATTAAAAAAAACTATGCTAATAATTCGTCAAGTTTATTGTTACATAGATAAATTGTATACGTTAAGAAGTCGTATTAGTTGCTCTCCGGAAAGGTATGATTGCCGGCTGGGATCCTAGTAGAAGATTTATCTTATTGTGAAATAAACAGATTGAAACCGTACTGGCCTACTGGGAAGGTATCATTACAGGCTGCGATCCTGGTAGAAGATCTTATTTCATATCGTGAAGTTAACAGTTTGTTCATCGTATCAGCTATAAGGAAAGGTATCAATTCCGACTGATATGCTAGTAGAAGATTTTTCTTAATCATTACAGGCTGCGATCCTGGTAGAAGATGTTATTTCATATCGTGAAGTTAACAGTTTGTTCATCGTATCAGCTATAAGGGAAGGTATCAATTCCGACTGATATGCTAGTAAAAGATTTTTCTTAATCAATGCATGCTCGGATCATGGTAGATGATTTCATAATATATAAAAAGAAAACAGTTTTGACGCCGTGTTGATTTGAAAAATAGCACAAACTTTGTATTATAGTTAAATAATTGCTTATTTACAAAGCCGGTAGGTAGAATTATTTCAAACATCTATCAAGGATATTTATAGAAGCACAAATTCCGTCTGGGGTCCTGGCAGAAGATTTATCTTTTCAATTTTTTTTCTCGTCTATTAATGCCAAACCAGGAGAAAAATTCCGTATTTTAAATGAAAACCCGTGAACAACTACTTATTTTACAATTATAATAATTTTAAAAAAACGATTTAAGAAGTATTTACATTGTATTCGATCATAAACGATACGGCGTGTAGGTTTATTATATTACTTTTGTGTCCTATTATATTGCACGTGACATACCTTATGTGGCGAGTTTATCCCTATATATTCCTGGTACCTTGATTACAGATTTACATCATTAACGTTATGAAATGCATCTACACAGGAATATTTCAATGATGTTAATTCTCATATTTGATATTTAATATATTATTGAAAAACTATTAAGGAAGCTAACGTCATTAAAAAAAACTATGCTAATAATTCGTCAAGTTTATTGTTACATAGATAAATTGTATACGTTAAGAAGTCGTATTAGTTGCTCTCCGGAAAGGTATGATTGCCGGCTGGGATCCTAGTAGAAGATTTATCTTATTATTGTGAAATAAACAGATTGAAACCGTACTGGCCTACTGGGAAGGTATCATTACAGGCTGCGATCCTGGTAGAAGATCTTATTTCATATCGTGAAGTTAACAGTTTGTTCATCGTATCAGCTATAAGGAAAGGTATCAATTCCGACTGATATGCTAGTAGAAGATTTTTCTTAATCATTACAGGCTGCGATCCTGGTAGAAGATGTTATTTCATATCGTGAAGTTAACAGTTTGTTCATCGTATCAGCTATAAGGGAAGGTATCAATTCCGACTGATATGCTAGTAAAACATTTTTCTTAATCAATGCATGCTCGGATCATGGTAGATGATTTCATAATATATAAAAGAAAACAGTTTTGACGCCGTGTTGATTTGAAAAATAGCACAAACTTTGTATTATAGTTAAATAATTGCTTATTTACAAAGCCGGTAGGTAGAATTATTTCAAACATATATCAAGGATATTTATAGAAGCACAAATTCCGTCTGGGGTCCTGGCAGAAGATTTATCTTTTCAATTTTTTTCTCGTCTATTAATGCCAAACCAGGAGAAAAATTCCGTATTTTAAATGAAAACCCGTGAACAACTACTTATTTTACAATTATAATAATTTTAAAAAAACGATTTAAGAAGTATTTACATTGTATTCGATCATAAACGATACGGCGTGTAGGTTTATTATATTACTTTTGTGTCCTATTATATTGCACGTGACATACCTTATGTGGCGAGTTTATCCCTATATATTCCTGGTACCTTGATTACAGATTTACATCATTAACGTTATGAAATGCATCTACACAGGAATATTTCAATGTTGTTAATTCTCATATTTGATATTTAATATATTATTGAAAAACTATTAAGGAAGCTAACGTCATTAAAAAAAACTATGCTAATAATTCGTCAAGTTTATTGTTACATAGATAAATTGTATACGTTAAGAAGTCGTATTAGTTGCTCTCCGGAAAGGTATGATTGCCGGCTGGGATCCTAGTAGAAGATTTATCTTATTATTGTGAAATAAACAGATTGAAACCGTACTGGCCTACTGGGAAGGTATCATTACAGGCTGCGATCCTGGTAGAAGATCTTATTTCATATCGTGAAGTTAACAGTTTGTTCATCGTATCAGCTATAAGGAAAGGTATCAATTCCGACTGATATGCTAGTAGAAGATTTTTCTTAATCATTACAGGCTGCGATCCTGGTAGAAGATGTTATTTCATATCGTGAAGTTAACAGTTTGTTCATCGTATCAGCTATAAGGGAAGGTATCAATTCCGACTGATATGCTAGTAAAACATTTTTCTTAATCAATGCATGCTCGGATCATGGTAGATGATTTCATAATATATAAAAGGAAAACAGTTTTGACGCCGTGTTAATTTGAAAAATAGCACAAACTTTGTATTATAGTTAAATAATTGCTTATTTACAAAGCCGGTAGGTAGAATTATTTCAAACATATATCAAGGATATTTATAGAAGCACAAATTCCGTCTGGGGTCCTGGCAGAAGATTTATCTTTTCAATTTTTTTTCTCGTCTATTAATGCCAAACCAGGAGAAAAATTCCGTATTTTAAATGAAAACCCGTGAACAACTACTTATTTTACAATTATAATAATTTTAAAAAAACGATTTAAGAAGTATTTACATTGTATTCGATCATAAACGATACGGCGTGTAGGTTTATTATATTACTTTTGTGTCCTATTATATTGCACGTGACATACCTTAAGTGGCGAGTTTATCCCTATATATTCCTGGTACCTTGATTACAGATTTACATCATTAACGTTATGAAATGCATCTACACAGGAATATTTCAATGTTGTTAATTCTCATATTTGATATTTAATATATTATTGAAAAACTATTAAGGAAGCTAACGTCATTAAAAAAAACTATGCTAATAATTCGTCAAGTTTATTGTTACATAGATAAATTGTATACGTTAAGAAGTCGTATTAGTTGCTCTCCGGAAAGGTATGATTGCCGGCTGGGATCCTAGTAGAAGATTTATCTTATTATTGTGAAATAAACAGATTGAAACCGTACTGGCCTACTGGGAAGGTATCATTACAGGCTGCGATCCTGGTAGAAGATCTTATTTCATATCGTGAAGTTAACAGTTTGTTCATCGTATCAGCTATAAGGAAAGGTATCAATTCCGACTGATATGCTAGTAGAAGATTTTTCTTAATCATTACAGGCTGCGATCCTGGTAGAAGATGTTATTTCATATCGTGAAGTTAACAGTTTGTTCATCGTATCAGCTATAAGGGAAGGTATCAATTCCGACTGATATGCTAGTAAAACATTTTTCTTAATCAATGCATGCTCGGATCATGGTAGATGATTTCATAATATATAAAAGAAAACAGTTTTGACGCCGTGTTGATTTGAAAAATAGCACAAACTTTGTATTATAGTTAAATAATTGCTTATTTACAAAGCCGGTAGGTAGAATTATTTCAAACATATATCAAGGATATTTATAGAAGCACAAATTCCGTCTGGGGTCCTGTAGAAGATTTATCTTTTCAATTTTTTTTCTCGTCTATTAATGCCAAACCAGGAGAAAAATTCCGTATTTTAAATGAAAACCCGTGAACAACTACTTATTTTACAATTATAATTATTTTAAAAAAACGATTTAAGAAGTATTTACATTGTATTCGATCATAAACGATACGGCGTGTAGGTTTATTATATTACTTTTGTGTCCTATTATATTGCACGTGACATACCTTATGTGGCGAGTTTATCCCTATATATTCCTGGTACCTTGATTACAGATTTACATCATTAACGTTATGAAATGCATCTACACAGGAATATTTCAATGATGTTAATTCTCATATTTGATATTTAATATATTATTGAAAAACTATTAAGGAAGCTAACGTCATTAAAAAAAACTATGCTAATAATTCGTCAAGTTTATTGTTACATAGATAAATTGTATACGTTAAGAAGTCGTATTAGTTGCTCTCCGGAAAGGTATGATTGCCGGCTGGGATCCTAGTAGAAGATTTATCTTATATTGTGAAATAAACAGATTGAAACCGTACTGGCCTACTGGGAAGGTATCATTACAGGCTGCGATCCTGGTAGAAGATCTTATTTCATATCGTGAAGTTAACAGTTTGTTCATCGTATCAGCTATAAGGAAAGGTATCAATTCCGACTGATATGCTAGTAGAAGATTTTTCTTAATCATTACAGGCTGCGATCCTGGTAGAAGATGTTATTTCATATCGTGAAGTTAACAGTTTGTTCATCGTATCAGCTATAAGGGAAGGTATCAATTCCGACTGATATGCTAGTAAAACATTTTTCTTAATCAATGCATGCTCGGATCATGGTAGATGATTTCATAATATATAAAAGAAAACAGTTTTGACGCCGTGTTGATTTGAAAAATAGCACAAACTTTGTATTATAGTTAAATAATTGCTTATTTACAAAGCCGGTAGGTAGAATTATTTCAAACATCTATCAAGGATATTTATAGAAGCACAAATTCCGTCTGGGGTCCTGTAGAAGATTTATCTTTTCAATTTTTTTTCTCGTCTATTAATGCCAAACCAGGAGAAAAATTCCGTATTTTAAATGAAAACCCGTGAACAACTACTTATTTTACAATTATAATAATTTTAAAAAAACGATTTAAGAAGTATTTACATTGTATTCGATCATAAACGATACGGCGTGTAGGTTTATTATATTACTTTTGTGTCCTATTATATTGCACGTGACATACCTTAAGTGGCGAGTTTATCCCTATATATTCCTGGTACCTTGATTACAGATTTACATCATTAACGTTATGAAATGCATCTACACAGGAATATTTCAATGATGTTAATTCTCATATTTGATATTTAATATATTATTGAAAAACTATTAAGGAAGCTAACGTCATTAAAAAAAACTATGCTAATAATTCGTCAAGTTTATTGTTACATAGATAAATTGTATACGTTAAGAAGTCGTATTAGTTGCTCTCCGGAAAGGTATGATTGCCGGCTGGGATCCTAGTAGAAGATTTATCTTATTATTGTGAAATAAACAGATTGAAACCGTACTGGCCTACTGGGAAGGTATCATTACAGGCTGCGATCCTGGTAGAAGATCTTATTTCATATCGTGAAGTTAACAGTTTGTTCATCGTATCAGCTATAAGGAAAGGTATCAATTCCGACTGATATGCTAGTAGAAGATTTTTCTTAATCATTACAGGCTGCGATCCTGGTAGAAGATGTTATTTCATATCGTGAAGTTAACAGTTTGTTCATCGTATCAGCTATAAGGGAAGGTATCAATTCCGACTGATATGCTAGTAAAAGATTTTTCTTAATCAATGCATGCTCGGATCATGGTAGATGATTTCATAATATATAAAAGAAAACAGTTTTGACGCCGTGTTGATTTGAAAAATAGCACAAACTTTGTATTATAGTTAAATAATTGCTTATTTACAAAGCCGGTAGGTAGAATTATTTCAAACATATATCAAGGATATTTATAGAAGCACAAATTCCGTCTGGGGTCCTGGCAGAAGATTTATCTTTTCAATTTTTTTTCTCGTCTATTAATGCCAAACCAGGAGAAAAATTCCGTATTTTAAATGAAAACCCGTGAACAACTACTTATTTTACAATTATAATAATTTTAAAAAAACGATTTAAGAAGTATTTACATTGTATTCGATCATAAACGATACGGCGTGTAGGTTTATTATATTACTTTTGTGTCCTATTATATTGCACGTGACATACCTTAAGTGGCGAGTTTATCCCTATATATTCCTGGTACCTTGATTACAGATTTACATCATTAACGTTATGAAATGCATCTACACAGGAATATTTCAATGATGTTAATTCTCATATTTGATATTTAATATATTATTGAAAAACTATTAAGGAAGCTAACGTCATTAAAAAAAACTATGCTAATAATTCGTCAAGTTTATTGTTACATAGATAAATTGTATACGTTAAGAAGTCGTATTAGTTGCTCTCCGGAAAGGTATGATTGCCGGCTGGGATCCTAGTAGAAGATTTATCTTATTATTGTGAAATAAACAGATTGAAACCGTACTGGCCTACTGGGAAGGTATCATTACAGGCTGCGATCCTGGTAGAAGATCTTATTTCATATCGTGAAGTTAACAGTTTGTTCATCGTATCAGCTATAAGGAAAGGTATCAATTCCGACTGATATGCTAGTAGAAGATTTTTCTTAATCATTACAGGCTGCGATCCTGGTAGAAGATGTTATTTCATATCGTGAAGTTAACAGTTTGTTCATCGTATCAGCTATAAGGGAAGGTATCAATTCCGACTGATATGCTAGTAAAAGATTTTTCTTAATCAATGCATGCTCGGATCATGGTAGATGATTTCATAATATATAAAAAGAAAACAGTTTTGACGCCGTGTTGATTTGAAAAATAGCACAAACTTTGTATTATAGTTAAATAATTGCTTATTTACAAAGCCGGTAGGTAGAATTATTTCAAACATATATCAAGGATATTTATAGAAGCACAAATTCCGTCTGGGGTCCTGTAGAAGATTTATCTTTTCAATTTTTTTTCTCGTCTATTAATGCCAAACCAGGAGAAAAATTCCGTATTTTAAATGAAAACCCGTGAACAACTACTTATTTTACAATTATAATAATTTTAAAAAAACGATTTAAGAAGTATTTACATTGTATTCGATCATAAACGATACGGCGTGTAGGTTTATTATATTACTTTTGTGTCCTATTATATTGCACGTGACATACCTTAAGTGGCGAGTTTATCCCTATATATTCCTGGTACCTTGATTACAGATTTACATCATTAACGTTATGAAATGCATCTACACAGGAATATTTCAATGATGTTAATTCTCATATTTGATATTTAATATATTATTGAAAAACTATTAAGGAAGCTAACGTCATTAAAAAAAACTATGCTAATAATTCGTCAAGTTTATTGTTACATAGATAAATTGTATACGTTAAGAAGTCGTATTAGTTGCTCTCCGGAAAGGTATGATTGCCGGCTGGGATCCTAGTAGAAGATTTATCTTATTATTGTGAAATAAACAGATTGAAACCGTACTGGCCTACTGGGAAGGTATCATTACAGGCTGCGATCCTGGTAGAAGATCTTATTTCATATCGTGAAGTTAACAGTTTGTTCATCGTATCAGCTATAAGGAAAGGTATCAATTCCGACTGATATGCTAGTAGAAGATTTTTCTTAATCATTACAGGCTGCGATCCTGGTACAAGATGTTATTTCATATCGTGAAGTTAACAGTTTGTTCATCGTATCAGCTATAAGGGAAGGTATCAATTCCGACTGATATGCTAGTAAAAGATTTTTCTTAATCAATGCATGCTCGGATCATGGTAGATGATTTCATAATATATAAAAAGAAAACAGTTTTGACGCCGTGTTGATTTGAAAAATAGCACAAACTTTGTATTATAGTTAAATAATTGCTTATTTACAAAGCCGGTAGGTAGAATTATTTCAAACATCTATCAAGGATATTTATAGAAGCACAAATTCCGTCTGGGGTCCTGTAGAAGATTTATCTTTTCAATTTTTTTCTCGTCTTTTAATGCCAAACCAAGAGAAAAATTCCGTATTTTAAATGAAAACACGTGAACAACTACTTATTTTACAATTATAATTATTTTAAAAAAACGATTTACGAAGTATTTACATTGTATTCGATCACAAACGATACGGCGTGTAGGTTTATTATATTACTTTTGTGTCCTATTATATTGCACGTGACATACCTTAAGTGGCGAGCTTATCCCTATATATTCCTGGTACCTTGATTACAGATTTACATCATTAACGTTATGAAATGCATCTACACAGGAATATTTCAATGATGTTAATTCTCATATTTGATATTTAATATATTATTTAAAAACTATTAAGGAAGCTAACGTCATTAAAAAAAACTATGCTAATAATTCGTCAAGTTTATTGTTACATAGATAAATTGTATACGTTAAGAAGTCGTATTAGTTGCTCTCCGGAATGGTATGATTGCCGGCTGGGATCCTAGTAGAAGATTTATCTTATTATTGTGAAATAAACAGATTGAAACCGTACTGGCCTACTGGGAAGGTATCATTACAGGCTGCGATCCTGGTAGAAGATCTTATTTCATATCGTGAAGTTAACAGTTTGTTCATCGTATCAGCTATAAGGAAAGGTATCAATTCCGACTGATATGCTAGTAGAAGATTTTTCTTAATCATTACAGGCTGCGATCCTGGTAGAAGATCTTATTTCATATCGTGAAGTTAACAGTTTGTTCATCGTATCAGCTATAAGGGAAGGTATCAATTCCGACTGATATGCTAGTAAAAGATTTTTCTTAATCAATGCATGCTCGGATCATGGTAGATGATTTCATAATATATAAAAGAAAACAGTTTTGACGCCGTGTTGATTTGAAAAATAGCACAAACTTTGTATTATAGTTAAATAATTGCTTATTTACAAAGCCGGTAGGTAGAATTATTTCAAACATATATCAAGGATATTTATAGAAGCACAAATTCCGTCTGGGGTCCTGTAGAAGATTTATCTTTTCAATTTTTTTCTCGTCTATTAATGCCAAACCAGGAGAAAAATTCCGTATTTTAAATGAAAACCCGTGAACAACTACTTATTTTACAATTATAATAATTTTAAAAAAACGATTTAAGAAGTATTTACATTGTATTCGATCATAAACGATACGGCGTGTAGGTTTATTATATTACTTTTGTGTCCTATTATATTGCACGTGACATACCTTATGTGGCGAGTTTATCCCTATATATTCCTGGTACCTTGATTACAGATTTACATCATTAACGTTATGAAATGCATCTACACAGGAATATTTCAATGATGTTAATTCTCATATTTGATATTTAATATATTATTGAAAAACTATTAAGGAAGCTAACGTCATTAAAAAAAACTATGCTAATAATTCGTCAAGTTTATTGTTACATAGATAAATTGTATACGTTAAGAAGTCGTATTAGTTGCTCTCCGGAAAGGTATGATTGCCGGCTGGGATCCTAGTAGAAGATTTATCTTATTATTGTGAAATAAACAGATTGAAACCGTACTGGCCTACTGGGAAGGTATCATTACAGGCTGCGATCCTGGTAGAAGATCTTATTTCATATCGTGAAGTTAACAGTTTGTTCATCGTATCAGCTATAAGGAAAGGTATCAATTCCGACTGATATGCTAGTAGAAGATTTTTCTTAATCATTACAGGCTGCGATCCTGGTACAAGATCTTATTTCATATCGTGAAGTTAACAGTTTGTTCATCGTATCAGCTATAAGGGAAGGTATCAATTCCGACTGATATGCTAGTAAAAGATTTTTCTTAATCAATGCATGCTCGGATCATGGTAGATGATTTCATAATATATAAAAAGAAAACAGTTTTGACGCCGTGTTGATTTGAAAAATAGCACAAACTTTGTATTATAGTTAAATAATTGCTTATTTACAAAGCCGGTAGGTAGAATTATTTCAAACATCTATCAAGGATATTTATAGAAGCACAAATTCCGTCTGGGGTCCTGTAGAAGATTTATCTTTTCAATTTTTTTCTCGTCTATTAATGCCAAACCAGGAGAAAAATTCCGTATTTTAAATGAAAACCCGTGAACAACTACTTATTTTACAATTATAGATAATTTTAAAAAAACGATTTAAGAAGTATTTACATTGTATTCGATCATAAACGATACGGCGTGTAGGTTTATTATATTACTTTTGTGTCCTATTATATTGCACGTGACATACCTTAAGTGGCGAGTTTATCCCTATATATTCCTGGTACCTTGATTACAGATTTACATCATTAACGTTATGAAATGCATCTACACAGGAATATTTCAATGATGTTAATTCTCATATTTGATATTTAATATATTATTGAAAAACTATTAAGGAAGCTAACGTCATTAAAAAAAACTATGCTAATAATTCGTCAAGTTTATTGTTACATAGATAAATTGTATACGTTAAGAAGTCGTATTAGTTGCTCTCCGGAAAGGTATGATTGCCGGCTGGGATCCTAGTAGAAGATTTATCTTATTATTGTGAAATAAACAGATTGAAACCGTACTGGCCTACTGGGAAGGTATCATTACAGGCTGCGATCCTGGTAGAAGATCTTATTTCATATCGTGAAGTTAACAGTTTGTTCATCGTATCAGCTATAAGGAAAGGTATCAATTCCGACTGATATGCTAGTAGAAGATTTTTCTTAATCATTACAGGCTGCGATCCTGGTAGAAGATGTTATTTCATATCGTGAAGTTAACAGTTTGTTCATCGTATCAGCTATAAGGGAAGGTATCAATTCCGACTGATATGCTAGTAAAAGATTTTTCTTAATCAATGCATGCTCGGATCATGGTAGATGATTTCATAATATATAAAAGAAAACAGTTTTGACGCCGTGTTGATTTGAAAAATAGCACAAACTTTGTATTATAGTTAAATAATTGCTTATTTACAAAGCCGGTAGGTAGAATTATTTCAAACATCTATCAAGGATATTTATAGAAGCACAAATTCCGTCTGGGGTCCTGTAGAAGATTTATCTTTTCAATTTTTTTTCTCGTCTATTAATGCCAAACCAGGAGAAAAATTCCGTATTTTAAATGAAAACCCGTGAACAACTACTTATTTTACAATTATAATAATTTTAAAAAAACGATTTAAGAAGTATTTACATTGTATTCGATCATAAACGATACGGCGTGTAGGTTTATTATATTACTTTTGTGTCCTATTATATTGCACGTGACATACCTTAAGTGGCGAGTTTATCCCTATATATTCCTGGTACCTTGATTACAGATTTACATCATTAACGTTATGAAATGCATCTACACAGGAATATTTCAATGATGTTAATTCTCATATTTGATATTTAATATATTATTGAAAAACTATTAAGGAAGCTAACGTCATTAAAAAAAACTATGCTAATAATTCGTCAAGTTTATTGTTACATAGATAAATTGTATACGTTAAGAAGTCGTATTAGTTGCTCTCCGGAAAGGTATGATTGCCGGCTGGGATCCTAGTAGAAGATTTATCTTATATTGTGAAATAAACAGATTGAAACCGTACTGGCCTACTGGGAAGGTATCATTACAGGCTGCGATCCTGGTAGAAGATCTTATTTCATATCGTGAAGTTAACAGTTTGTTCATCGTATCAGCTATAAGGAAAGGTATCAATTCCGACTGATATGCTAGTAGAAGATTTTTCTTAATCATTACAGGCTGCGATCCTGGTAGAAGATGTTATTTCATATCGTGAAGTTAACAGTTTGTTCATCGTATCAGCTATAAGGGAAGGTATCAATTCCGACTGATATGCTAGTAAAAGATTTTTCTTAATCAATGCATGCTCGGATCATGGTAGATGATTTCATAATATATAAAAAGAAAACAGTTTTGACGCCGTGTTGATTTGAAAAATAGCACAAACTTTGTATTATAGTTAAATAATTGCTTATTTACAAAGCCGGTAGGTAGAATTATTTCAAACATCTATCAAGGATATTTATAGAAGCACAAATTCCGTCTGGGGTCCTGTAGAAGATTTATCTTTTCAATTTTTTTCTCGTCTATTAATGTCAAACCAGGAGAAAAATTCCGTATTTTAAATGAAAACCCGTGAACAACTACTTATTTTACAATTATAATAATTTTAAAAAAACGATTTAAGAAGTATTTACATTGTATTCGATCATAAACGATACGGCGTGTAGGTTTATTATATTACTTTTGTGTCCTATTATATTGCACGTGACATACCTTAAGTGGCGAGTTTATCCCTATATATTCCTGGTACCTTGATTACAGATTTACATCATTAACGTTATGAAATGCATCTACACAGGAATATTTCAATGATGTTAATTCTCATATTTGATATTTAATATATTATTGAAAAACTATTAAGGAAGCTAACGTCATTAAAAAAAACTATGCTAATAATTCGTCAAGTTTATTGTTACATAGATAAATTGTATACGTTAAGAAGTCGTATTAGTTGCTCTCCGGAAAGGTATGATTGCCGGCTGGGATCCTAGTAGAAGATTTATCTTATTATTGTGAAATAAACAGATTGAAACCGTACTGGCCTACTGGGAAGGTATCATTACAGGCTGCGATCCTGGTAGAAGATCTTATTTCATATCGTGAAGTTAACAGTTTGTTCATCGTATCAGCTATAAGGAAAGGTATCAATTCAGACTGATATGCTAGTAGAAGATTTTTCTTAATCATTACAGGCTGCGATCCTGGTACAAGATCTTATTTCATATCGTGAAGTTAACAGTTTGTTCATCGTATCAGCTATAAGGGAAGGTATCAATTCCGACTGATATGCTAGTAAAAGATTTTTCTTAATCAATGCATGCTCGGATCATGGTAGATGATTTCATAATATATAAAAAGAAAACAGTTTTGACGCCGTGTTGATTTGAAAAATAGCACAAACTTTGTATTATAGTTAAATAATTGCTTATTTACAAAGCCGGTAGGTAGAATTATTTCAAACATATATCAAGGATATTTATAGAAGCACAAATTCCGTCTGGGGTCCTGTAGAAGATTTATCTTTTCAATTTTTTTCTCGTCTATTAATGCCAAACCAGGAGAAAAATTCCGTATTTTAAATGAAAACCCGTGAACAACTACTTATTTTACAATTATAATAATTTTAAAAAAACGATTTAAGAAGTATTTACATTGTATTCGATCATAAACGATACGGCGTGTAGGTTTATTATATTACTTTTGTGTCCTATTATATTGCACGTGACATACCTTAAGTGGCGAGTTTATCCCTATATATTCCTGGTACCTTGATTACAGATTTACATCATTAACGTTATGAAATGCATCTACACAGGAATATTTCAATGATGTTAATTCTCATATTTGATATTTAATATATTATTGAAAAACTATTAAGGAAGCTAACGTCATTAAAAAAAACTATGCTAATAATTCGTCAAGTTTATTGTTACATAGATAAATTGTATACGTTAAGAAGTCGTATTAGTTGCTCTCCGGAAGGTATGATTGCCGGCTGGGATCCTAGTAGAAGATTTATCTTATTATTGTGAAATAAACAGATTGAAACCGTACTGGCCTACTGGGAAGGTATCATTACAGGCTGCGATCCTGGTAGAAGATCTTATTTCATATCGTGAAGTTAACAGTTTGTTCATCGTATCAGCTATAAGGAAAGGTATCAATTCAGACTGATATGCTAGTAGAAGATTTTTCTTAATCATTACAGGCTGCGATCCTGGTACAAGATCTTATTTCATATCGTGAAGTTAACAGTTTGTTCATCGTATCAGCTATAAGGGAAGGTATCAATTCCGACTGATATGCTAGTAAAAGATTTTTCTTA
This sequence comes from Rhopalosiphum maidis, assembly GCF_003676215.2. NCBI lineage: Eukaryota > Metazoa > Arthropoda > Insecta > Hemiptera > Aphididae > Rhopalosiphum > Rhopalosiphum maidis. The sequence goes on along the minus strand of NC_040879.1, from coordinate 39,349,110 downwards.
ATCAATGCATGCTCGGATCATGGTAGATGATTTCATAATATATAAAAGAAAACAGTTTTGACGCCGTGTTGATTTGAAAAATAGCACAAACTTTGTATTATAGTTAAATAATTGCTTATTTACAAAGCCGGTAGGTAGAATTATTTCAAACATCTATCAAGGATATTTATAGAAGCACAAATTCCGTCTGGGGTCCTGTAGAAGATTTATCTTTTCAATTTTTTTCTCGTCTATTAATGTCAAACCAGGAGAAAAATTCCGTATTTTAAATGAAAACCCGTGAACAACTACTTATTTTGCAATTAAGATAATTTTAAAAAAACGATTTAAGAAGTATTTACATTGTATTCGATCATAAACGATACGGCGTGTAGGTTTATTATATTACTTTTGTGTCCTATTATATTGCACGTGACATACCTTATGTGGCGAGTTTATCCCTATATATTCCTGGTACCTTGATTACAGATTTACATCATTAACGTTATGAAATGCATCTACACAGGAATATTTCAATGATGTTAATTCTCATATTTGATATTTAATATATTATTGAAAAACTATTAAGGAAGCTAACGTCATTAAAAAAAACTATGCTAATAATTCGTCAAGTTTATTGTTACATAGATAAATTGTATACGTTAAGAAGTCGTATTAGTTGCTCTCCGGAAAGGTATGATTGCCGGCTGGGATCCTAGTAGAAGATTTATCTTATTATTGTGAAATAAACAGATTGAAACCGTACTGGCCTACTGGGAAGGTATCATTACAGGCTGCGATCCTGGTAGAAGATCTTATTTCATATCGTGAAGTTAACAGTTTGTACATCGTATCAGCTATAAGGAAAGGTATCAATTCCGACTGATATGCTAGTAGAAGATTTTTCTTAATCATTACAGGCTGCGATCCTGGTAGAAGATCTTATTTCATATCGTGAAGTTAACAGTTTGTTCATCGTATCAGCTATAAGGGAAGGTATCAATTCCGACTGATATGCTAGTAAAAGATTTTTCTTAATCAATGCATGCTCGGATCATGGTAGATGATTTCATAATATATAAAAAGAAAACAGTTTTGACGCCGTGTTGATTTGAAAAATAGCACAAACTTTGTATTATAGTTAAATAATTGCTTATTTACAAAGCCGGTAGGTAGAATTATTTCAAACATCTATCAAGGATATTTATAGAAGCACAAATTCCGTCTGGGGTCCTGGCAGAAGATTTATCTTTTCAATTTTTTTTCTCGTCTATTAATGCCAAACCAGGAGAAAAATTCCGTATTTTAAATGAAAACCCGTGAACAACTACTTATTTTACAATTATAATAATTTTAAAAAAACGATTTAAGAAGTATTTACATTGTATTCGATCATAAACGATACGGCGTGTAGGTTTATTATATTACTTTTGTGTCCTATTATATTGCACGTGACATACCTTAAGTGGCGAGTTTATCCCTATATATTCCTGGTACCTTGATTACAGATTTACATCATTAACGTTATGAAATGCATCTACACAGGAATATTTCAATGATGTTAATTCTCATATTTGATATTTAATATATTATTGAAAAACTATTAAGGAAGCTAACGTCATTAAAAAAAACTATGCTAATAATTCGTCAAGTTTATTGTTACATAGATAAATTGTATACGTTAAGAAGTCGTATTAGTTGCTCTCCGGAAAGGTATGATTGCCGGCTGGGATCCTAGTAGAAGATTTATCTTATTATTGTGAAATAAACAGATTGAAACCGTACTGGCCTACTGGGAAGGTATCATTACAGGCTGCGATCCTGGTAGAAGATCTTATTTCATATCGTGAAGTTAACAGTTTGTTCATCGTATCAGCTATAAGGAAAGGTATCAATTCCGACTGATATGCTAGTAGAAGATTTTTCTTAATCATTACAGGCTGCGATCCTGGTACAAGATCTTATTTCATATCGTGAAGTTAACAGTTTGTTCATCGTATCAGCTATAAGGGAAGGTATCAATTCCGACTGATATGCTAGTAAAAGATTTTTCTTAATCAATGCATGCTCGGATCATGGTAGATGATTTCATAATATATAAAAGAAAACAGTTTTGACGCCGTGTTGATTTGAAAAATAGCACAAACTTTGTATTATAGTTAAATAATTGCTTATTTACAAAGCCGGTAGGTAGAATTATTTCAAACATATATCAAGGATATTTATAGAAGCACAAATTCCGTCTGGGGTCCTGTAGAAGATTTATCTTTTCAATTTTTTTCTCGTCTATTAATGTCAAACCAGGAGAAAAATTCCGTATTTTAAATGAAAATCCGTGAACAACTACTTATTTTACAATTAAGATAATTTTAAAAAAACGATTTAAGAAGTATTTACATTGTATTCGATCATAAACGATACGGCGTGTAGGTTTATTATATTACTTTTGTGTCCTATTATATTGCACGTGACATACCTTATGTGGCGAGTTTATCCCTATATATTCCTGGTACCTTGATTACAGATTTACATCATTAACGTTATGAAATGCATCTACACAGGAATATTTCAATGATGTTAATTCTCATATTTGATATTTAATATATTATTGAAAAACTATTAAGGAAGCTAACGTCATTAAAAAAAACTATGCTAATAATTCGTCAAGTTTATTGTTACATAGATAAATTGTATACGTTAAGAAGTCGTATTAGTTGCTCTCCGGAAAGGTATGATTGCCGGCTGGGATCCTAGTAGAAGATTTATCTTATTATTGTGAAATAAACAGATTGAAACCGTACTGGCCTACTGGGAAGGTATCATTACAGGCTGCGATCCTGGTAGAAGATCTTATTTCATATCGTGAAGTTAACAGTTTGTTCATCGTATCAGCTATAAGGAAAGGTATCAATTCCGACTGATATGCTAGTAGAAGATTTTTCTTAATCATTACAGGCTGCGATCCTGGTACAAGATCTTATTTCATATCGTGAAGTTAACAGTTTGTTCATCGTATCAGCTATAAGGGAAGGTATCAATTCCGACTGATATGCTAGTAAAAGATTTTTCTTAATCAATGCATGCTCGGATCATGGTAGATGATTTCATAATATATAAAAAGAAAACAGTTTTGACGCCGTGTTGATTTGAAAAATAGCACAAACTTTGTATTATAGTTAAATAATTGCTTATTTACAAAGCCGGTAGGTAGAATTATTTCAAACATATATCAAGGATATTTATAGAAGCACAAATTCCGTCTGGGGTCCTGGCAGAAGATTTATCTTTTCAATTTTTTTTCTCGTCTATTAATGCCAAACCAGGAGAAAAATTCCGTATTTTAAATGAAAACCCGTGAACAACTACTTATTTTACAATTATAATAATTTTAAAAAAACGATTTAAGAAGTATTTACATTGTATTCGATCATAAACGATACGGCGTGTAGGTTTATTATATTACTTTTGTGTCCTATTATATTGCACGTGACATACCTTAAGTGGCGAGTTTATCCCTATATATTCCTGGTACCTTGATTACAGATTTACATCATTAACGTTATGAAATGCATCTACACAGGAATATTTCAATGATGTTAATTCTCATATTTGATATTTAATATATTATTGAAAAACTATTAAGGAAGCTAACGTCATTAAAAAAAACTATGCTAATAATTCGTCAAGTTTATTGTTACATAGATAAATTGTATACGTTAAGAAGTCGTATTAGTTGCTCTCCGGAAAGGTATGATTGCCGGCTGGGATCCTAGTAGAAGATTTATCTTATTATTGTGAAATAAACAGATTGAAACCGTACTGGCCTACTGGGAAGGTATCATTACAGGCTGCGATCCTGGTAGAAGATCTTATTTCATATCGTGAAGTTAACAGTTTGTTCATCGTATCAGCTATAAGGAAAGGTATCAATTCCGACTGATATGCTAGTAGAAGATTTTTCTTAATCATTACAGGCTGCGATCCTGGTACAAGATCTTATTTCATATCGTGAAGTTAACAGTTTGTTCATCGTATCAGCTATAAGGGAAGGTATCAATTCCGACTGATATGCTAGTAAAAGATTTTTCTTAATCAATGCATGCTCGGATCATGGTAGATGATTTCATAATATATAAAAAGAAAACAGTTTTGACGCCGTGTTGATTTGAAAAATAGCACAAACTTTGTATTATAGTTAAATAATTGCTTATTTACAAAGCCGGTAGGTAGAATTATTTCAAACATATATCAAGGATATTTATAGAAGCACAAATTCCGTCTGGGGTCCTGGCAGAAGATTTATCTTTTCAATTTTTTTTCTCGTCTATTAATGCCAAACCAGGAGAAAAATTCCGTATTTTAAATGAAAACCCGTGAACAACTACTTATTTTACAATTATAATAATTTTAAAAAAACGATTTAAGAAGTATTTACATTGTATTCGATCATAAACGATACGGCGTGTAGGTTTATTATATTACTTTTGTGTCCTATTATATTGCACGTGACATACCTTAAGTGGCGAGTTTATCCCTATATATTCCTGGTACCTTGATTACAGATTTACATCATTAACGTTATGAAATGCATCTACACAGGAATATTTCAATGATGTTAATTCTCATATTTGATATTTAATATATTATTGAAAAACTATTAAGGAAGCTAACGTCATTAAAAAAAACTATGCTAATAATTCGTCAAGTTTATTGTTACATAGATAAATTGTATACGTTAAGAAGTCGTATTAGTTGCTCTCCGGAAAGGTATGATTGCCGGCTGGGATCCTAGTAGAAGATTTATCTTATTATTGTGAAATAAACAGATTGAAACCGTACTGGCCTACTGGGAAGGTATCATTACAGGCTGCGATCCTGGTAGAAGATCTTATTTCATATCGTGAAGTTAACAGTTTGTTCATCGTATCAGCTATAAGGAAAGGTATCAATTCCGACTGATATGCTAGTAGAAGATTTTTCTTAATCATTACAGGCTGCGATCCTGGTACAAGATCTTATTTCATATCGTGAAGTTAACAGTTTGTTCATCGTATCAGCTATAAGGGAAGGTATCAATTCCGACTGATATGCTAGTAAAAGATTTTTCTTAATCAATGCATGCTCGGATCATGGTAGATGATTTCATAATATATAAAAAGAAAACAGTTTTGACGCCGTGTTGATTTGAAAAATAGCACAAACTTTGTATTATAGTTAAATAATTGCTTATTTACAAAGCCGGTAGGTAGAATTATTTCAAACATATATCAAGGATATTTATAGAAGCACAAATTCCGTCTGGGGTCCTGGCAGAAGATTTATCTTTTCAATTTTTTTTCTCGTCTATTAATGCCAAACCAGGAGAAAAATTCCGTATTTTAAATGAAAACCCGTGAACAACTACTTATTTTACAATTATAATAATTTTAAAAAAACGATTTAAGAAGTATTTACATTGTATTCGATCATAAACGATACGGCGTGTAGGTTTATTATATTACTTTTGTGTCCTATTATATTGCACGTGACATACCTTAAGTGGCGAGTTTATCCCTATATATTCCTGGTACCTTGATTACAGATTTACATCATTAACGTTATGAAATGCATCTACACAGGAATATTTCAATGATGTTAATTCTCATATTTGATATTTAATATATTATTGAAAAACTATTAAGGAAGCTAACGTCATTAAAAAAAACTATGCTAATAATTCGTCAAGTTTATTGTTACATAGATAAATTGTATACGTTAAGAAGTCGTATTAGTTGCTCTCCGGAAAGGTATGATTGCCGGCTGGGATCCTAGTAGAAGATTTATCTTATTATTGTGAAATAAACAGATTTAAACCGTACTGGCCTACTGGGAAGGTATCATTACAGGCTGCGATCCTGGTAGAAGATCTTATTTCATATCTTGAAGTTAACAGTTTGTTCATCGTATCAGCTATAAGGAAAGGTATCAATTCCGACTGATATGCTAGTAGAAGATTTTTCTTAATCATTACAGGCTGCGATCCTGGTAGAAGATCTTATTTCATATCGTGATGTTAACAGTTTGTACATCGTATCAGCTATAAGGAAAGGTATCAATTCAGACTGATATGCTAGTAGAAGATTTTTCTTAATCATTACAGGCTGCGATCCTGGTACAAGATCTTATTTCATATCGTGAAGTTAACAGTTTGTTCATCGTATCAGCTATAAGGGAAGGTATCAATTCCGACTGATATGCTAGTAAAAGATTTTTCTTAATCAATGCATGCTCGGATCATGGTAGATGATTTCATAATATATAAAAAGAAAACAGTTTTGACGCCGTGTTGATTTGAAAAATAGCACAAACTTTGTATTATAGTTAAATAATTGCTTATTTACAAAGCCGGTAGGTAGAATTATTTCAAACATATATCAAGGATATTTATAGAAGCACAAATTCCGTCTGGGGTCCTGGCAGAAGATTTATCTTTTCAATTTTTTTTCTCGTCTATTAATGCCAAACCAGGAGAAAAATTCCGTATTTTAAATGAAAACCCGTGAACAACTACTTATTTTACAATTATAATAATTTTAAAAAAACGATTTAAGAAGTATTTACATTGTATTCGATCATAAACGATACGGCGTGTAGGTTTATTATATTACTTTTGTGTCCTATTATATTGCACGTGACATACCTTAAGTGGCGAGTTTATCCCTATATATTCCTGGTACCTTGATTACAGATTTACATCATTAACGTTATGAAATGCATCTACACAGGAATATTTCAATGATGTTAATTCTCATATTTGATATTTAATATATTATTGAAAAACTATTAAGGAAGCTAACGTCATTAAAAAAAACTATGCTAATAATTCGTCAAGTTTATTGTTACATAGATAAATTGTATACGTTAAGAAGTCGTATTAGTTGCTCTCCGGAAAGGTATGATTGCCGGCTGGGATCCTAGTAGAAGATTTATCTTATTATTGTGAAATAAACAGATTTAAACCGTACTGGCCTACTGGGAAGGTATCATTACAGGCTGCGATCCTGGTAGAAGATCTTATTTCATATCGTGAAGTTAACAGTTTGTTCATCGTATCAGCTATAAGGAAAGGTATCAATTCCGACTGATATGCTAGTAGAAGATTTTTCTTAATCATTACAGGCTGCGATCCTGGTACAAGATCTTATTTCATATCGTGAAGTTAACAGTTTGTTCATCGTATCAGCTATAAGGGAAGGTATCAATTCCGACTGATATGCTAGTAAAAGATTTTTCTTAATCAATGCATGCTCGGATCATGGTAGATGATTTCATAATATATAAAAAGAAAACAGTTTTGACGCCGTGTTGATTTGAAAAATAGCACAAACTTTGTATTATAGTTAATAATTGCTTATTTACAAAGCCGGTAGGTAGAATTATTTCAAACATCTATCAAGGATATTTATAGAAGCACAAATTCCGTCTGGGGTCCTGTAGAAGATTTATCTTTTCAATTTTTTTCTCGTCTTTTAATGTTAAACCAGGAGAAAAATTCCGTATTTTAAATGAAAATCCGTGAACAACTACTTATTTTGCAATTAAGATAATTTTAAAAAAACGATTTAAGAAGTATTTACATTGTATTCGATCATAAACGATACGGCGTGTAGGTTTATTATATTACTTTTGTGTCCTATTATATTGCACGTGACATACCTTATGTGGCGAGTTTATCCCTATATATTCCTGGTACCTTGATTACAGATTTACATCATTAACGTTATGAAATGCATCTACACAGGAATATTTCAATGATGTTAATTCTCATATTTGATATTTAATATATTATTGAAAAACTATTAAGGAAGCTAACGTCATTAAAAAAAACTATGCTAATAATTCGTCAAGTTTATTGTTACATAGATAAATTGTATACGTTAAGAAGTCGTATTAGTTGCTCTCCGGAAAGGTATGATTGCCGGCTGGGATCCTAGTAGAAGATTTATCTTATTATTGTGAAATAAACAGATTGAAACCGTACTGGCCTACTGGGAAGGTATCATTACAGGCTGCGATCCTGGTAGAAGATCTTATTTCATATCGTGAAGTTAACAGTTTGTTCATCGTATCAGCTATAAGGAAAGGTATCAATTCCGACTGATATGCTAGTAGAAGATTTTTCTTAATCATTACAGGCTGCGATCCTGGTACAAGATCTTATTTCATATCGTGAAGTTAACAGTTTGTTCATCGTATCAGCTATAAGGGAAGGTATCAATTCCGACTGATATGCTAGTAAAAGATTTTTCTTAATCAATGCATGCTCGGATCATGGTAGATGATTTCATAATATATAAAAGAAAACAGTTTTGACGCCGTGTTGATTTGAAAAATAGCACAAACTTTGTATTATAGTTAAATAATTGCTTATTTACAAAGCCGGTAGGTAGAATTATTTCAAACATCTATCAAGGATATTTATAGAAGCACAAATTCCGTCTGGGGTCCTGGCAGAAGATTTATCTTTTCAATTTTTTTCTCGTCTATTAATGCCTAAACCAGGAGAAAAATTCCGTATTTTAAATGAAAATCCCGTGAACAACTACTTATTTTGCAATTAAGATAATTTTAAAAAAACGATTTAAGAAGTATTTACATTGTATTCGATCATAAACGATACGGCGTGTAGGTTTATTATATTACTTTTGTGTCCTATTATATTGCACGTGACATACCTTAAGTGGCGAGTTTATCCCTATATATTCCTGGTACCTTGATTACAGATTTACATCATTAACGTTATGAAATGCATCTACACAGGAATATTTCAATGATGTTAATTCTCATATTTGATATTTAATATATTATTGAAAAACTATTAAGGAAGCTAACGTCATTAAAAAAAACTATGCTAATAATTCGTCAAGTTTATTGTTACATAGATAAATTGTATACGTTAAGAAGTCGTATTAGTTGCTCTCCGGAAAGGTATGATTGCCGGCTGGGATCCTAGTAGAAGATTTATCTTATTATTGTGAAATAAACAGATTTAAACCGTACTGGCCTACTGGGAAGGTATCATTACAGGCTGCGATCCTGGTAGAAGATCTTATTTCATATCGTGAAGTTAACAGTTTGTTCATCGTATCAGCTATAAGGAAAGGTATCAATTCCGACTGATATGCTAGTAGAAGATTTTTCTTAATCATTACAGGCTGCGATCCTGGTACAAGATCTTATTTCATATCGTGAAGTTAACAGTTTGTTCATCGTATCAGCTATAAGGGAAGGTATCAATTCCGACTGATATGCTAGTAAAAGATTTTTCTTAATCAATGCATGCTCGGATCATGGTAGATGATTTCATAATATATAAAAGAAAACAGTTTTGACGCCGTGTTGATTTGAAAAATAGCACAAACTTTGTATTATAGTTAAATAATTGCTTATTTACAAAGCCGGTAGGTAGAATTATTTCAAACATCTATCAAGGATATTTATAGAAGCACAAATTCCGTCTGGGGTCCTGTAGAAGATTTATCTTTTCAATTTTTTTCTCGTCTTTTAATGTTAAACCAGGAGAAAAATTCCGTATTTTAAATGAAAATCCGTGAACAACTACTTATTTTGCAATTAAGATAATTTTAAAAAAACGATTTAAGAAGTATTTACATTGTATTCGATCATAAACGATACGGCGTGTAGGTTTATTATATTACTATTGTGTCCTATTATATTGCACGTGACATACCTTATGTGGCGAGTTTATCCCTATATATTCCTGGTACCTTGATTACAGATTTACATCATTAACGTTATGAAATGCATCTACACAGGAATATTTCAATGTTGTTAATTCTCATATTTGATATTTAATATATTATTGAAAAACTATTAAGGAAGCTAACGTCATTAAAAAAAACTATGCTAATAATTCGTCAAGTTTATTGTTACATAGATAAATTGTATACGTTAAGAAGTCGTATTAGTTGCTCTCCGGAAAGGTATGATTGCCGGCTGGGATCCTAGTAGAAGATTTATCTTATTATTGTGAAATAAACAGATTGAAACCGTACTGGCCTACTGGGAAGGTATCATTACAGGCTGCGATCCTGGTAGAAGATCTTATTTCATATCGTGAAGTTAACAGTTTGTTCATCGTATCAGCTATAAGGGAAGGTATCAATTCCGACTGATATGCTAGTAAAAGATTTTTCTTAATCAATGCATGCTCGGATCATGGTAGATGATTTCATAATATATAAAAAGAAAACAGTTTTGACGCCGTGTTGATTTGAAAAATAGCACAAACTTTGTATTATAGTTAAATAATTGCTTATTTACAAAGCCGGTAGGTAGAATTATTTCAAACATCTATCAAGGATATTTATAGAAGCACAAATTCCGTCTGGGGTCCTGGCAGAAGATTTATCTTTTCAATTTTTTTTCTCGTCTATTAATGTTCAAACCAGGAGAAAAATTCCGTATTTTAAATGAAAACCCGTGAACAACTACTTATTTTACAATTAAGATAATTTTAAAAAAACGATTTAAGAAGTATTTACATTGTATTCGATCATAAACGATACGGCGTGTAGGTTTATTATATTACTTTTGTGTCCTATTATATTGCACGTGACATACCTTAAGTGGCGAGTTTATCCCTATATATTCCTGGTACCTTGATTACAGATTTACATCATTAACGTTATGAAATGCATCTACACAGGAATATTTCAATGATGTTAATTCTCATATTTGATATTTAATATATTATTGAAAAACTATTAAGGAAGCTAACGTCATTAAAAAAAACTATGCTAATAATTCGTCAAGTTTATTGTTACATAGACAAATTGTATACGTTAAGAAGTCGTATTAGTTGCTCTCCGGAAAGGTATGATTGCCGGCTGGGATCCTAGTAGAAGATTTATCTTATTATTGTGAAATAAACAGATTTAAACCGTACTGGCCTACTGGGAAGGTATCATTACAGGCTACGATCCTGGTAGAAGATCTTATTTCATATCGTGAAGTTAACAGTTTGTTCATCGTATCAGCTATAAGGAAAGGTATCAATTCCGACTGATATGCTAGTAGAAGATTTTTCTTAATCATTACAGGCTGCGATCCTGGTACAAGATCTTGTTTCATATCGTGAAGTTAACAGTTTGTTCATCGTATCAGCTATAAGGGAAGGTATCAATTCCGACTGATATGCTAGTAAAAGATTTTTCTTAATCAATGCATGCTCGGATCATGGTAGATGATTTCATAATATATAAAAAGAAAACAGTTTTGACGCCGTGTTGATTTGAAAAATAGCACAAACTTTGTATTATAGTTAAATAATTGCTTATTTACAAAGCCGGTAGGTAGAATTATTTCAAACATCTATCAAGGATATTTATAGAAGCACAAATTCCGTCTGGGGTCCTGTAGAAGATTTATCTTTTCAATTTTTTTCTCGTCTTTTAATGTTAAACCAGGAGAAAAATTCCGTATTTTAAATGAAAATCCGTGAACAACTACTTATTTTGCAATTAAGATAATTTTAAAAAAACGATTTAAGAAGTATTTACATTGTATTCGATCATAAACGATACGGCGTGTAGGTTTATTATATTACTATTGTGTCCTATTATATTGCACGTGACATACCTTATGTGGCGAGTTTATCCCTATATATTCCTGGTACCTTGATTACAGATTTACATCATTAACGTTATGAAATGCATCTACACAGGAATATTTCAATGTTGTTAATTCTCATATTTGATATTTAATATATTATTGAAAAACTATTAAGGAAGCTAACGTCATTAAAAAAAACTATGCTAATAATTCCTCAAGTTTATTGTTACATAGATAAATTGTATACGTTAAGAAGTCGTATTAGTTGCTCTCCGGAAAGGTATGATTGCCGGCTGGGATCCTAGTAGAAGATTTATCTTATTATTGTGAAATAAACAGATTGAAACCGTACTGGCCTACTGGGAAGGTATCATTACAGGCTGCGATCCTGGTACAAGATCTTATTTCATATCGTGAAGTTAACAGTTTGTTCATCGTATCAGCTATAAGGGAAGGTATCAATTCCGACTGATATGCTAGTAAAAGATTTTTCTTAATCAATGCATGCTCGGATCATGGTAGATGATTTCATAATATATAAAAAGAAAACAGTTTTGACGCCGTGTTGATTTGAAAAATAGCACAAACTTTGTATTATAGTTAAATAATTGCTTATTTACAAAGCCGGTAGGTAGAATTATTTCAAACATCTATCAAGGATATTTATAGAAGCACAAATTCCGTCTGGGGTCCTGTAGAAGATTTATCTTTTCAATTTTTTTCTCGTCTATTAATGTCAAACCAGGAGAAAAATTCCGTATTTTAAATGAAAACCCGTGAACAACTACTTATTTTACAATTATAGATAATTTTAAAAAAACGATTTAAGAAGTATTTACATTGTATTCGATCATAAACGATACGGCGTGTAGGTTTATTATATTACTTTTGTGTCCTATTATATTGCACGTGACATACCTTAAGTGGCGAGTTTATCCCTATATATTCCTGGTACCTTGATTACAGATTTACATCATTAACGTTATGAAATGCATCTACACAGGAATATTTCAATGATGTTAATTCTCATATTTGATATTTAATATATTATTGAAAAACTATTAAGGAAGCTAACGTCATTAAAAAAAACTATGCTAATAATTCGTCAAGTTTATTGTTACATAGACAAATTGTATACGTTAAGAAGTCGTATTAGTTGCTCTCCGGAAAGGTATGATTGCCGGCTGGGATCCTAGTAGAAGATTTATCTTATTATTGTGAAATAAACAGATTTAAACCGTACTGGCCTACTGGGAAGGTATCATTACAGGCTACGATCCTGGTAGAAGATCTTATTTCATATCGTGAAGTTAACAGTTTGTTCATCGTATCAGCTATAAGGAAAGGTATCAATTCCGACTGATATGCTAGTAGAAGATTTTTCTTAATCATTACAGGCTGCGATCCTGGTACAAGATCTTGTTTCATATCGTGAAGTTAACAGTTTGTTCATCGTATCAGCTATAAGGGAAGGTATCAATTCCGACTGATATGCTAGTAAAAGATTTTTCTTAATCAATGCATGCTCGGATCATGGTAGATGATTTCATAATATATAAAAAGAAAACAGTTTTGACGCCGTGTTGATTTGAAAAATAGCACAAACTTTGTATTATAGTTAAATAATTGCTTATTTACAAAGCCGGTAGGTAGAATTATTTCAAACATCTATCAAGGATATTTATAGAAGCACAAATTCCGTCTGGGGTCCTGTAGAAGATTTATCTTTTCAATTTTTTTCTCGTCTTTTAATGTTAAACCAGGAGAAAAATTCCGTATTTTAAATGAAAATCCGTGAACAACTACTTATTTTGCAATTAAGATAATTTTAAAAAAACGATTTAAGAAGTATTTACATTGTATTCGATCATAAACGATACGGCGTGTAGGTTTATTATATTACTATTGTGTCCTATTATATTGCACGTGACATACCTTATGTGGCGAGTTTATCCCTATATATTCCTGGTACCTTGATTACAGATTTACATCATTAACGTTATGAAATGCATCTACACAGGAATATTTCAATGTTGTTAATTCTCATATTTGATATTTAATATATTATTGAAAAACTATTAAGGAAGCTAACGTCATTAAAAAAAACTATGCTAATAATTCCTCAAGTTTATTGTTACATAGATAAATTGTATACGTTAAGAAGTCGTATTAGTTGCTCTCCGGAAAGGTATGATTGCCGGCTGGGATCCTAGTAGAAGATTTATCTTATTATTGTGAAATAAACAGATTGAAACCGTACTGGCCTACTGGGAAGGTATCATTACAGGCTGCGATCCTGGTACAAGATCTTATTTCATATCGTGAAGTTAACAGTTTGTTCATCGTATCAGCTATAAGGGAAGGTATCAATTCCGACTGATATGCTAGTAAAAGATTTTTCTTAATCAATGCATGCTCGGATCATGGTAGATGATTTCATAATATATAAAAAGAAAACAGTTTTGACGCCGTGTTGATTTGAAAAATAGCACAAACTTTGTATTATAGTTAAAAAATTGCTTATTTACAAAGCCGGTAGGTAGAATTATTTCAAACATCTATCAAGGATATTTATAGAAGCACAAATTCCGTCTGGGGTCCTGTAGAAGATTTATCTTTTCAATTTTTTTCTCGTCTTTTAATGTTAAACCAGGAGAAAAATTCCGTATTTTAAATGAAAATCCGTGAACAACTACTTATTTTGCAATTAAGATAATTTTAAAAAAACGATTTAAGAAGTATTTACATTGTATTCGATCATAAACGATACGGCGTGTAGGTTTATTATATTACTTTTGTGTCCTATTATATTGCACGTGACATACCTTAAGTGGCGAGTTTATCCCTATATATTCCTGGTACCTTGATTACAGATTTACATCATTAACGTTATGAAATGCATCTACACAGGAATATTTCAATGATGTTAATTCTCATATTTGATATTTAATATATTATTGAAAAACTATTAAGGAAGCTAACGTCATTAAAAAAAACTATGCTAATAATTCGTCAAGTTTATTGTTACATAGACAAATTGTATACGTTAAGAAGTCGTATTAGTTGCTCTCCGGAAAGGTATGATTGCCGGCTGGGATCCTAGTAGAAGATTTATCTTATTATTGTGAAATAAACAGATTTAAACCGTACTGGCCTACTGGGAAGGTATCATTACAGGCTACGATCCTGGTAGAAGATCTTATTTCATATCGTGAAGTTAACAGTTTGTTCATCGTATCAGCTATAAGGAAAGGTATCAATTCCGACTGATATGCTAGTAGAAGATTTTTCTTAATCATTACAGGCTGCGATCCTGGTACAAGATCTTGTTTCATATCGTGAAGTTAACAGTTTGTTCATCGTATCAGCTATAAGGGAAGGTATCAATTCCGACTGATATGCTAGTAAAAGATTTTTCTTAATCAATGCATGCTCGGATCATGGTAGATGATTTCATAATATATAAAAAGAAAACAGTTTTGACGCCGTGTTGATTTGAAAAATAGCACAAACTTTGTATTATAGTTAAATAATTGCTTATTTACAAAGCCGGTAGGTAGAATTATTTCAAACATCTATCAAGGATATTTATAGAAGCACAAATTCCGTCTGGGGTCCTGTAGAAGATTTATCTTTTCAATTTTTTTCTCGTCTTTTAATGTTAAACCAGGAGAAAAATTCCGTATTTTAAATGAAAATCCGTGAACAACTACTTATTTTGCAATTAAGATAATTTTAAAAAAACGATTTAAGAAGTATTTACATTGTATTCGATCATAAACGATACGGCGTGTAGGTTTATTATATTACTATTGTGTCCTATTATATTGCACGTGACATACCTTATGTGGCGAGTTTATCCCTATATATTCCTGGTACCTTGATTACAGATTTACATCATTAACGTTATGAAATGCATCTACACAGGAATATTTCAATGTTGTTAATTCTCATATTTGATATTTAATATATTATTGAAAAACTATTAAGGAAGCTAACGTCATTAAAAAAAACTATGCTAATAATTCCTCAAGTTTATTGTTACATAGATAAATTGTATACGTTAAGAAGTCGTATTAGTTGCTCTCCGGAAAGGTATGATTGCCGGCTGGGATCCTAGTAGAAGATTTATCTTATTATTGTGAAATAAACAGATTGAAACCGTACTGGCCTACTGGGAAGGTATCATTACAGGCTGCGATCCTGGTACAAGATCTTATTTCATATCGTGAAGTTAACAGTTTGTTCATCGTATCAGCTATAAGGGAAGGTATCAATTCCGACTGATATGCTAGTAAAAGATTTTTCTTAATCAATGCATGCTCGGATCATGGTAGATGATTTCATAATATATAAAAAGAAAACAGTTTTGACGCCGTGTTGATTTGAAAAATAGCACAAACTTTGTATTATAGTTAAATAATTGCTTATTTACAAAGCCGGTAGGTAGAATTATTTCAAACATCTATCAAGGATATTTATAGAAGCACAAATTCCGTCTGGGGTCCTGGCAGAAGATTTATCTTTTCAATTTTTTTCTCGTCTATTAATGCCAAACCAGGAGAAAAATTCCGTATTTTAAATGAAAACCCGTGAACAACTACTTATTTTACAATTATAATAATTTTAAAAAAACGATTTAAGAAGTATTTACATTGTATTCGATCATAAACGATACGGCGTGTAGGTTTATTATATTACTTTTGTGTCCTATTATATTGCACGTGACATACCTTAAGTGGCGAGTTTATCCCTATATATTCCTGGTACCTTGATTACAGATTTACATCATTAACGTTATGAAATGCATCTACACAGGAATATTTCAATGATGTTAATTCTCATATTTGATATTTAATATATTATTGAAAAACTATTAAGGAAGCTAACGTCATTAAAAAAAACTATGCTAATAATTCGTCAAGTTTATTGTTACATAGACAAATTGTATACGTTAAGAAGTCGTATTAGTTGCTCTCCGGAAAGGTATGATTGCCGGCTGGGATCCTAGTAGAAGATTTATCTTATTATTGTGAAATAAACAGATTTAAACCGTACTGGCCTACTGGGAAGGTATCATTACAGGCTACGATCCTGGTAGAAGATCTTATTTCATATCGTGAAGTTAACAGTTTGTTCATCGTATCAGCTATAAGGAAAGGTATCAATTCCGACTGATATGCTAGTAGAAGATTTTTCTTAATCATTACAGGCTGCGATCCTGGTACAAGATCTTGTTTCATATCGTGAAGTTAACAGTTTGTTCATCGTATCAGCTATAAGGGAAGGTATCAATTCCGACTGATATGCTAGTAAAAGATTTTTCTTAATCAATGCATGCTCGGATCATGGTAGATGATTTCATAATATATAAAAAGAAAACAGTTTTGACGCCGTGTTGATTTGAAAAATAGCACAAACTTTGTATTATAGTTAAATAATTGCTTATTTACAAAGCCGGTAGGTAGAATTATTTCAAACATCTATCAAGGATATTTATAGAAGCACAAATTCCGTCTGGGGTCCTGTAGAAGATTTATCTTTTCAATTTTTTTCTCGTCTTTTAATGTTAAACCAGGAGAAAAATTCCGTATTTTAAATGAAAATCCGTGAACAACTACTTATTTTGCAATTAAGATAATTTTAAAAAAACGATTTAAGAAGTATTTACATTGTATTCGATCATAAACGATACGGCGTGTAGGTTTATTATATTACTATTGTGTCCTATTATATTGCACGTGACATACCTTATGTGGCGAGTTTATCCCTATATATTCCTGGTACCTTGATTACAGATTTACATCATTAACGTTATGAAATGCATCTACACAGGAATATTTCAATGTTGTTAATTCTCATATTTGATATTTAATATATTATTGAAAAACTATTAAGGAAGCTAACGTCATTAAAAAAAACTATGCTAATAATTCCTCAAGTTTATTGTTACATAGATAAATTGTATACGTTAAGAAGTCGTATTAGTTGCTCTCCGGAAAGGTATGATTGCCGGCTGGGATCCTAGTAGAAGATTTATCTTATTATTGTGAAATAAACAGATTGAAACCGTACTGGCCTACTGGGAAGGTATCATTACAGGCTGCGATCCTGGTACAAGATCTTATTTCATATCGTGAAGTTAACAGTTTGTTCATCGTATCAGCTATAAGGGAAGGTATCAATTCCGACTGATATGCTAGTAAAAGATTTTTCTTAATCAATGCATGCTCGGATCATGGTAGATGATTTCATAATATATAAAAAGAAAACAGTTTTGACGCCGTGTTGATTTGAAAAATAGCACAAACTTTGTATTATAGTTAAATAATTGCTTATTTACAAAGCCGGTAGGTAGAATTATTTCAAACATCTATCAAGGATATTTATAGAAGCACAAATTCCGTCTGGGGTCCTGGCAGAAGATTTATCTTTTCAATTTTTTTTCTCGTCTATTAATGCCAAACCAGGAGAAAAATTCCGTATTTTAAATGAAAACCCGTGAACAACTACTTATTTTACAATTATAATAATTTTAAAAAAACGATTTAAGAAGTATTTACATTGTATTCGATCATAAACGATACGGCGTGTAGGTTTATTATATTACTTTTGTGTCCTATTATATTGCACGTGACATACCTTAAGTGGCGAGTTTATCCCTATATATTCCTGGTACCTTGATTACAGATTTACATCATTAACGTTATGAAATGCATCTACACAGGAATATTTCAATGATGTTAATTCTCATATTTGATATTTAATATATTATTGAAAAACTATTAAGGAAGCTAACGTCATTAAAAAAAACTATGCTAATAATTCGTCAAGTTTATTGTTACATAGACAAATTGTATACGTTAAGAAGTCGTATTAGTTGCTCTCCGGAAAGGTATGATTGCCGGCTGGGATCCTAGTAGAAGATTTATCTTATTATTGTGAAATAAACAGATTTAAACCGTACTGGCCTACTGGGAAGGTATCATTACAGGCTACGATCCTGGTAGAAGATCTTATTTCATATCGTGAAGTTAACAGTTTGTTCATCGTATCAGCTATAAGGAAAGGTATCAATTCCGACTGATATGCTAGTAGAAGATTTTTCTTAATCATTACAGGCTGCGATCCTGGTACAAGATCTTGTTTCATATCGTGAAGTTAACAGTTTGTTCATCGTATCAGCTATAAGGGAAGGTATCAATTCCGACTGATATGCTAGTAAAAGATTTTTCTTAATCAATGCATGCTCGGATCATGGTAGATGATTTCATAATATATAAAAAGAAAACAGTTTTGACGCCGTGTTGATTTGAAAAATAGCACAAACTTTGTATTATAGTTAAATAATTGATTATTTACAAAGCCGGTAGGTAGAATTATTTCAAACATCTATCAAGGATATTTATAGAAGCACAAATTCCGTCTGGGGTCCTGTAGAAGATTTATCTTTTCAATTTTTTTCTCGTCTTTTAATGTTAAACCAGGAGAAAAATTCCGTATTTTAAATGAAAATCCGTGAACAACTACTTATTTTGCAATTAAGATAATTTTAAAAAAACGATTTAAGAAGTATTTACATTGTATTCGATCATAAACGATACGGCGTGTAGGTTTATTATATTACTATTGTGTCCTATTATATTGCACGTGACATACCTTATGTGGCGAGTTTATCCCTATATATTCCTGGTACCTTGATTACAGATTTACATCATTAACGTTATGAAATGCATCTACACAGGAATATTTCAATGTTGTTAATTCTCATATTTGATATTTAATATATTATTGAAAAACTATTAAGGAAGCTAACGTCATTAAAAAAAACTATGCTAATAATTCCTCAAGTTTATTGTTACATAGATAAATTGTATACGTTAAGAAGTCGTATTAGTTGCTCTCCGGAAAGGTATGATTGCCGGCTGGGATCCTAGTAGAAGATTTATCTTATTATTGTGAAATAAACAGATTGAAACCGTACTGGCCTACTGGGAAGGTATCATTACAGGCTGCGATCCTGGTACAAGATCTTATTTCATATCGTGAAGTTAACAGTTTGTTCATCGTATCAGCTATAAGGGAAGGTATCAATTCCGACTGATATGCTAGTAAAAGATTTTTCTTAATCAATGCATGCTCGGATCATGGTAGATGATTTCATAATATATAAAAAGAAAACAGTTTTGACGCCGTGTTGATTTGAAAAATAGCACAAACTTTGTATTATAGTTAAAAAATTGCTTATTTACAAAGCCGGTAGGTAGAATTATTTCAAACATCTATCAAGGATATTTATAGAAGCACAAATTCCGTCTGGGGTCCTGTAGAAGATTTATCTTTTCAATTTTTTTCTCGTCTTTTAATGTTAAACCAGGAGAAAAATTCCGTATTTTAAATGAAAATCCGTGAACAACTACTTATTTTGCAATTAAGATAATTTTAAAAAAACGATTTAAGAAGTATTTACATTGTATTCGATCATAAACGATACGGCGTGTAGGTTTATTATATTACTTTTGTGTCCTATTATATTGCACGTGACATACCTTAAGTGGCGAGTTTATCCCTATATATTCCTGGTACCTTGATTACAGATTTACATCATTAACGTTATGAAATGCATCTACACAGGAATATTTCAATGATGTTAATTCTCATATTTGATATTTAATATATTATTGAAAAACTATTAAGGAAGCTAACGTCATTAAAAAAAACTATGCTAATAATTCGTCAAGTTTATTGTTACATAGATAAATTGTATACGTTAAGAAGTCGTATTAGTTGCTCTCCGGAAAGGTATGATTGCCGGCTGGGATCCTAGTAGAAGATTTATCTTATTATTGTGAAATAAACAGATTTAAACCGTACTGGCCTACTGGGAAGGTATCATTACAGGCTGCGATCCTGGTAGAAGATCTTATTTCATATCGTGATGTTAACAGTTTGTACATCGTATCAGCTATAAGGAAAGGTATCAATTCAGACTGATATGCTAGTAGAAGATTTTTCTTAATCATTACAGGCTGCGATCCTGGTACAAGATCTTGTTTCATATCGTGAAGTTAACAGTTTGTTCATCGTATCAGCTATAAGGGAAGGTATCAATTCCGACTGATATGCTAGTAAAAGATTTTTCTTAATCAATGCATGCTCGGATCATGGTAGATGATTACATAATATATAAAAAGAAAACAGTTTTGACGCCGTGTTGATTTGAAAAATAGCACAAACTTTGTATTATAGTTAAATAATTGCTTATTTACAAAGCCGGTAGGTAGAATTATTTCAAACATATATCAAGGATATTTATAGAAGCACAAATTCCGTCTGGGGTCCTGTAGAAGATTTATCTTTTCAATTTTTTTCTCGTCTTTTAATGTTAAACCAGGAGAAAAATTCCGTATTTTAAATGAAAATCCGTGAACAACTACTTATTTTGCAATTAAGATAATTTTAAAAAAACGATTTAAGAAGTATTTACATTGTATTCGATCATAAACGATACGGCGTGTAGGTTTATTATATTACTTTTGTGTCCTATTATATTGCACGTAACATACCTTAAGTGGCGAGTTTATCCCTATATATTCCTGGTACCTTGATTACAGATTTACATCATTAACGTTATGAAATGCATCTACACAGGAATATTTCAATGATGTTAATTCTCATATTTGATATTTAATATATTATTGAAAAACTATTAAGGAAGCTAACGTCATTAAAAAAACTATGCTAATAATTCGTCAAGTTTATTGTTACATAGATAAATTGTATACGTTAAGAAGTCGTATTAGTTGCTCTCCGGAAAGGTATGATTGCCGGCTGGGATCCTAGTAGAAGATTTATCTTATTATTGTGAAATAAACAGATTTAAACCGTACTGGCCTACTGGGAAGGTATCATTACAGGCTGCGATCCTGGTAGAAGATTTTATTTCATATCGTGAAGTTAACAGTTTGAACATCGTATCAGCTATAAGGAAAGGTATCAATTCAGACTCATATGCTAGTAGAAGATTTCTCTTAATCATTACAGGCTACGATCCTGGTAGAAGATCTTGTTTCATATCGTGAAGTTAACAGTTTGTTCATCGTATCAGCTATAAGGGAAGGTATCAATTCCGACTGATATGCTAGTAGAAGATTTTTCCTAATCAATGCATGCTCGGATCATGGTAGATGATTTCATAATATATAAAAAGAAAACATTTTTGACGCCGTGTTTATTTGAAAAATAGCACAAACTTTGTATTATAGTTAAATAATTTCTTATTTACAAAGCCGGTAGGTAGAATTATTTCAAACATATAACAAGGATATTTATAGAAGCACAAATTCCGTCTGGGGTCCTGGTAGAAGATTTATCTTTTCAATTTTTTTCTCGTCTTTTAATGTCAAACCAGGAGAAAAATTCCGTATTTTAAATGAAAATCCGTGAACAACTACTTATTTTACAATTAAGATAATTTAAAAAAAACGATTTAAGAAGTATTTACATTGTATTCGATCATAAACGATACGGCGTGTAGGTTTATTATATTACTTTTGTGTCCTATTATATTGCACGTGACATTCCTTAAGTGGCGAGTTTATCCCTATATATTCCTGGTACCTTGATTACAGATTTACATCATTAAAGTTATGAAATGCATCTACACAGGAATATTTCAAAGTTGTTAATTCTCATATTTGATATTTAATATATTATTGAAAAACTATTAAGGAAGCTTAGGTCATTAAAAAAAACTATTCTAATAATTCGTCAAGTTTATTGTTACATTGATAAATTGTATACGTTAAGAAGTCGTATTAGTTGCTCTCCGGAAAGATATGATTGCCTGCTGGGATCCTAGTAGAAGATTTATCTTATTATTGGGAAATAAACAGATTTAAACCGTACTGGCCTATTGGGAAGGTATCATTACAGGCTGCGATCCTGGTAGAAGATTTCATTTCATATCGTGAAGTTAACAGTTTGTTCATCGTAAAATTATTAGGGAAGCTTAGGTAATTAAGAGTGTCCTATGCATATAATTCGTCAAGTGTATTGTGATATTTAAAATTGAATTCATTTAGAAATCGTATTGGTGGTTTTTCTGCAAAGTATCATTGCCGGCTGGGATCCTAGTAGTAGATTTTTCTTATTATTGTGAACTAAACAGTTCGATAACCGTACTGGCCAACTAAGAAGGTATCATTGCCGGCTGGGATCCTAGTAGTAGATTTTTCTAATTTTTGTGAACTAAACAGTTTGAAAACCGTACTGGCCAACTGGGAAGGTAACATTGCCGACTAGGATCTTAGTAGTAGATTTTTCTTATTATTGCGAACTAAACAGTTTGAAAACCGTACTGGCCTTCTGGGAAGGTATCATTGCCGGCTGGGATCGTAGTAGTAGATATTTCTTATTATTGCGAACTAAACAGTTTGAAAACCGAACTGGCCAACTGGGAAGGTATCATTACAGGCTGGGATCCTGTTAGAAGATTTTATTTCACATCGTGAAGTTAACAGTTTGAACACCGTATCTGCATTAAGGGAAAGTATCAATTCCGACTGATATCCTTGTAGAAGATTGTTCTTAATCATTTCAGGCTCAGGTCATTGTAGAAGATTTAATTAAATATACAAAGGATACTGTTTTGATGCAGCATTATTTTGATGAATAGCACTAACTTCGTATTATACTTAGGTAATTGCTTATTTTGAAAGCCTGTATATATATAGGAATATTTCATTGTTGTTAATTCTCATATTTGATATTTAAAACATTATTGAAAAACTATTAGGGAAGCTTAGGTCATTAAAAGAGTCCTATGCATATAATTCGTCAAGTGTATTGTGATATTTAAAAATTGAATTCGTTTAGAAATCGTATTGGTGGCTTTTCGGCAAGGCATCATAGCCGGCTGGAATCCTAGTAGTTGATTTTTCTAATTATTGTGAACCTAACAGTTTGAAAACCGTACTGGCCAACTGGGAAGGTAACATTGCCGACTGGTATCCTAGTAGTAGATTTTTCTTATAATTGCGAACTAAACAGTTTGATAACCGTACTGGCCAACTGAGAAGGTAACATTGCCGGCTGGGATCGTAGTAATAGATTTTTCTTATTATTGCGAACTAAACTGTTTGAAAACCGTACTGGCTATCTGGGAAAGTATCATTGCCGGCTGGGATCCTAGTAGTAGATTTTTCTTATTATTGTGAACTAAACAGTTCGATAACCGTACTGGCCAACTAAGAAGGTATCATTGCCGGCTGGGATCCTAGTAGTAGATTTTTCTTATTATTGTAAACTATACAGTTTGAAAACCGTACTAGCTAACTGGGAAGGTATCATTGCCGGCTGGGATCCTAGTAGTTGATTTTTCTAAATATTGTGAACTAAACAGTTTGAAAACCGTACTGGCCAACTGGGAAGGTAACATTGCCGGCTGGGATCCTAGTAGTAGATTTTTCTTATTATTGCGAACTAAACAGTTTGAAAACCGAACTGGCCAACTGGGAAGGTATCATTACAGGCTGGGATCCTGTTAGAAGATTTTATTTCACATCGTGAAGTTAACAGTTTGAACACCGTATCTGCATTAAGGGAAAGTATCAATTCCGACTGATATCCTTGTAGAAAATTGTTCTTAATCTTTTCAGGCTCAGGTCATTGTAGAAGATTTAATTAAATATACAAAGGATACTGTTTTGATGCAGCATTATTTTGATGAATAGCACAAACTTCGTATTATAGTTAAGTAACTGCTTATTTTGAAAGCCGATAGGTAGAATTATTTCAAAGATGTATTAAGGTTGCTTATACAAGCATAAATTCTGTATGGGATCCTGTTAGAAGATTTTTCTTTTCAATTCCTTTTATCGTATGTTAATGCCAAATCGGGAGAAAAATTCCATATTTTAAATGAAAATCCGTGAACAACTACTTATTTTACGATTAAGATATCCTTAGCAAAACGTTTTAAGCAGTATTTACATTATATTAGATCATAAATGATACGGCGTGTAGATTCTTTTATACTACTTTTGTGTCCTATTATATTGCCATTGACCTTGCTTAAGTGGCAAGTTTATACCTAAATATTCCTGGTACCTTGATTACAGATTTACATCATTATTGTGATTAAATGCATCAACATAGGAATATTTCATTGTTGTTAATTCTCATATTTGATATTTAAAATATTATTGAAAAATTATTAGGGAAGCTTAGGTAATTAAGAGAGTCCTATGCATATAATTCGTCAAGTGTATTGTGATATTTAAAATTGAATTCATTTAGAAATCGTATTGGTGGTTTTTCTGCAAAGTATCATTGCCGGCTGGGATCCTAGTAGTTGATTTTTCTAATTATTGTGAACTAAACAGTTTGAAAACCGTACTGGCCAACTGGGAAGGTAACATTGCCGACTGGGATCTTAGTAGTAGATTTTTCTTATTATTGCGAACTAAACAGTTTGAAAACCGTACTGGCTATCTGGGAAAGTATCATTGCCGGCTGGGATCCTAGTAGTAGATTTTTCCTATTATTGTGAACTAAACAGTTCGATAACCGTACTGGCCAACTAAGAAGGTATCATTGCCGGCTGGGATCCTAGTAGTAGATTTTTCTTATTATTGTGAACTATACAGTTTGAAAACCGTACTAGCTAACTGGGAAGGTATCATTGCCGGCTGGGATCCTAGTAGTTGATTTTTCTAAATATTGTGAACTAAACAGTTTGAAAACCGTACTGGCCAACTGGGAAGGTAACATTGCCGACTGGTATCCTAGTAGTAGATTTTTCTTATAATTGCGAACTAAACAGTTTGATAACCGTACTGGCCAACTTAGAAGGTATCATTGCCGGCTGGGATCCTAGTAGTAGATTTTTCTTATTATTGTGAACTATAGAGTTTGAAAACCGTACTCGCCAACTGGGAAGGTATCATTGCCGGCTGGGATCCTAGTAGTTGATTTTTCTTATTATTGCGAACTATACAGTTTGAAAACCGTACTGGCCAACTGAGAAGGTAACATTGCCGGCTGGGATCGTAGTAATAGATTTTTCTTATTATTGCGAACTATACAGTTTGAAAACCGTACTGGCCAACTGAGAAGGTAACATTGCCGGCTGGGATCGTAGTAATAGATTTTTCTTATTATTGCGAACTAAACAGTTTGAAAACCGTACTGGCTATCTGGGAAAGTATCATTGCCGGCTGGGATCCTAGTAGTAGATTTTTCTTATTATTGTGAACTAAACAGTTCGATAACCGTACTGGCCAACTAAGAAGGTATCATTGCCGGCTGGGATCCTAGTAGTAGATTTTTCTTATTATTGTGAACTAAACAGTTTGAAAACCGTACTGGCTATCTGGGAAAGTATCATTGCCGGCTGGGATCCTAGTAGTAGATTTTTCCTATTATTGTGAACTAAACAGTTCGATAACCGTACTGGCCAACTAAGAAGGTATCATTGCCGGCTGGGATCCTAGTAGTAGATTTTTCTTATTATTGTGAACTATACAGTTTGAAAACCGTACTAGCTAACTGGGAAGGTATCATTGCCGGCTGGGATCCTAGTAGTTGATTTTTCTAAATATTGTGAACTAAACAGTTTGAAAACCGTACTGGCCAACTGGGAAGGTAACATTGCCGACTGGTATCCTAGTAGTAGATTTTTCTTATAATTGCGAACTAAACAGTTTGATAACCGTACTGGCCAACTTAGAAGGTATCATTGCCGGCTGGGATCCTAGTAGTAGATTTTTCTTATTATTGTGAACTATAGAGTTTGAAAACCGTACTCGCCAACTGGGAAGGTATCATTGCCGGCTGGGATCCTAGTAGTTGATTTTTCTTATTATTGCGAACTATACAGTTTGAAAACCGTACTGGCCAACTGAGAAGGTAACATTGCCGGCTGGGATCGTAGTAATAGATTTTTCTTATTATTGCGAACTATACAGTTTGAAAACCGTACTGGCCAACTGAGAAGGTAACATTGCCGGCTGGGATCGTAGTAATAGATTTTTCTTATTATTGCGAACTAAACAGTTTGAAAACCGTACTGGCTATCTGGGAAAGTATCATTGCCGGCTGGGATCCTAGTAGTAGATTTTTCTTATTATTGTGAACTAAACAGTTCGATAACCGTACTGGCCAACTAAGAAGGTATCATTGCCGGCTGGGATCCTAGTAGTAGATTTTTCTTATTATTGTGAACTATACAGTTTGAAAACCGTACTAGCTAACTGGGAAAGTATCATTGCCGGCTGGGATCCTAGTAGTTGATTTTTCTAAATATTGTGAACTAAACAGTTTGAAAACCGTACTGGCCAACTGGGAAGGTAACATTGCCGACTGGGATCCTACTAGTAGATTTTTCTTATAATTGCGAACTAAACAGTTTGATAACCGTACTGGCCAACTGAGAAGGTAACATTGCCGGCTGGGATCGTAGTAGTAGATTTTTCTTATTATTGCGAACTAAACAGTTTGAAAACCGAACTGGCCAACTGGGAAGGTATCATTACAGGCTGGGATCCTGTTGGAAGATTTTATTTCACATCGTGAAGTTAACAGTTTGAACACCGTATCTGCATTAAGGGAAAGTATCAATTCCGACTGATATCCTTGTAGAAGATTGTTCTTAATCATTTCAGGCTCGGGTCATTGTAGAAGATTTAATTAAATATACAAAGGATACTGTTTTGATGCAGCATTATTTTGATGAATAGCACTAACTTCGTATTATACTTAGGTAATTGCTTATTTTGAAAGCCTGTATATATATAGGAATATTTCATCGTTGTTAATTCTCATATTTGATATTTGAAACATTATTGAAAAACTATTAGGGAAGCTTAGGTCATTAAAAGAGTCCTATGCATATAATTCGTCAAGTATATTGTGATATTTAAAAATTGAATTCGTTTAGAAATCGTATTGGTGGCTATTCGGCAAGGCATCATTGCCGGCTGGGATCCTAGTAGTAGATTTTTCTAAATATTGTGAACTAAACAGTTTGAAAACCGTACTGGCCAACTGAGAAGGTAACATTGCCGGCTGGGATCCTAGTAGTTGATTTTTCTAATTATTGTGAACTAAACAGTTTGAAAACCGTACTGGCCAACTGGGAAGGTAACATTGCCGGCTGGGATCCTAGTAGTAGATTTTTCTTATTATTGTGAACTAAACAGTTTGAAAACCGTACGGGCTATCTGGGAAGGTATCATTACATGCTGGGATCCTGTTAGAAGATTTTATTTCACATCGTGAAGTTAACAGTTTGAACACCGTATCTGCATTAAGGGAAAGTATCAATTCCGACGGATATCCTTGTAGAAGATTGTTCTTAATCATTTCAGGCTCGGGTCATTGTAGAAGATTTAATTAAATATACAAAGGATACTGTTTTGATGCAGCATTATTTTGATGAATAGCACTAACTTCGTATTATACTTAAGTAATTGCTTATTTTGAAAGCCGATAGGTAGAATTATTTCAAAGATGTATTAAGGTTGCTTATACAAGCATAAATTCCGTATGGGATCCTGTTAGAAGATTTTTCTTTTCAATTCTTTTTCTCGTATGTTAATGCCAAATCGGGAGAAAAATTCCATATTTTAAATGAAAATCCGTGAACAACTACTTATTTTACGATTAAGATATTCTTATCAAAACGTTTTAAGCAGTATTTACATTGTATTCGATCATAAACGATACGGCGTGTATATTTTTTTATATTACTTTTGTGTCCTATTATATTGTGTGTAACATAGTTTCTGTTGCGAGTCTATACCTATATATTTCTGTTACCTATATTACACTTAGAAATATCATTTCGGGCTGGGATCCCGGTAGATGATTTCACTGAATATAATGAAGTAGATAATCAGTTTGTACACCGTATTGCTTTATAGGAAGGCATCTTTTCGGTTGAGATCCTTAAAGACTTTTCTTAATATTGCGAATTAAAGAGTTTTAACATGGTATTATTGTGATTAAAAGCATCTATTTAGTGTTGTAGTTAAATGAATGGCTTTTTTACAAATCTGATATGTAGAATAATTTCTATCAAAATATACTATCCATTCTATTTATCAGTTTTTTTAATTTCTGAAATCAGCTTTGATGAACTATAGAAAATTAAAGATATTATATAATATTTAGAAATTATTATCCTATTTTAGTTAAATGAATGGACTAAATTTTCTATAATAAATTTATTAAATTTTTAACTACCATTTTTACTCGCATAAATCAATATTTTTCAATTATAATTTAACTGATTTAATTAAAAATATAAATATTCTTTTAAATATGGTTTGCAAGCAGTATATTATAACCCAAATCATTCACTAATCTAACAAGGTCGAAGACCATTTTTTTGTTAATAATTCTTTATCAGTAAAATATCTCCATGTCACAGGTACATATAATTTTTACGAAACAAGCGCGGACCTATAAATTTTAACAGGTATGTAATAATTATATAAAATAAATCAGAATCAATTCATTGTAGATACAAATATTTATTACATATCAGTATTTATAAAATCAAATGATTTTATCAGTTTTACTACATATTTTTATATATATATGTATATTATATAGTATAGATACATACAGTTATAGAGCATATTACAATAATTTCTAAAATTAATAATTGTTATTACTATTCTTAAACATAGTTGATTTTATAGTAAATTATGAGATCACTAGTGCAGTTATAGGCAAGTTAGAGCAATGGGAATCATATAGTGTATAGTTTTGAGGTTAATAGTAATAGTAATACAAACTGTATAAAAATAAGGTGTTATTATAAATTTTGATTGTCGCTATAATTCTAATGGAGTGTAATTTTAAATTTACTTGCAAAGGTTCTGTTTGTAAATTGTAATACTATATGATAATCATATGACAAATAAACATATAACAGCAAAATTAAAATTTAAGAAAATCACCATAAACAGAACAGTTACATGTATAGGTAGATTTCATAAAGTAACATTACATTTGGTACATATTTTTATTGGAAGTAAATTAAAACTAAAATATAATTTTTTAAATAAAAATAATACCAATGTAAATACTTTTTAACAATAATACTTTTTCTTTTTATAAATTAAAACATGCTATATAAATAAATATATATATATTTTAATCAACTACACTAGTTTTTTTCTTTCAGAACAATTTATTTTAATATAATTTTTAATAACTAATCTAAAAATTGATCATTAATACACATTCGATTTATCGATTAAGTAGATATGATTTCAACACAAGGAGTACTTTTATTTTTTTATTAATCTCTTTAATTAAATTATTAGTTTACTTATTAAATAATAATCATATTACAAAAACATACTTGAATGCTTTATTTTTTTGCTTTGTGGTTTTTATCAAAGTCAATACTATAATGAGAAATTGAATTAGTATTTTTTTTTTTTTTTTAGAAAATATAATTTATTAAATGAGGTTATTATCAGAATCAAATGATTTAATAATAACAGTATCCCTATCAATATTTTTTATATATATAAGCTATATCAGAATATTTAGCGTGAACAAGAATATTTCACATACAGAGGAACCCTGATATTTATTATTTATGAAATAATTCTATATTAGTATTTATAGTATTATTAATATTAAATTTTTAAATTAAAATTGATAGGAATAAAACAATTTTTAAATATTATTTATCTTGTAGCATATTATAATATTTCATGTTTCTATAATAATTATATTATAAGACTTTTGAAACCGAGTTAAATTATTTATTTAAATAATTGTTGTTTAAAAAAAAATCTATGTATGATAGGTATAAGTTGTTTCTTAGTATTATGTTATTTTTAATACTGATTAGGTGAAAATTAACCACTGAATTTTTTAGTGTAAAAAAACTTTTAATTAATTCAACAAAATTTAAAAAATGTATGTTAAATTATTAGGGTATATGATAAAATTGGATTCAGAATATTATTCGATTATTGAATATTTGATATTTTTAGTGACAAATCCCATACAATTTAATAATATTGTGTTAAGCATTACAGATTTTATTTCTAAAACAAATAACCACTTCACTAACTAAATGTTAAATGTCCTGTTAACTCATGATTTTAATGTTTAAATTGCAGTTTTTCATTTAAACTAAAATTTTTATTTATTATATTAATGCACATTTCCCCTAAAAATATAAAATTAATTAAAAATGCAACATTTTTAGGAAAAAAAAATTGTCACAGCCATACTTTTTTCCCGACAATTTCTTAATTATATTTTACTAATTTTATGTTCAATACTCTTAGTGTAAATAATTTAATTATGTGATGCACGAGCACCATTCATATAACCTATCCATCTTTTGGCTGTAGTTTGTATAACTGTTGCATTGTCCAGCGTTGACAATAACAATAGTTGGTTGATATGTGTAGCGTGGTAATCCCATCGAGCAATATTTGGCGCTATATCAAGTGTTACATGTCTGAGATCATATGCTGATCTTGAACCCATGTCAAATAACGGTAACAGATTTTTTAATGATGTCATACCTTGTTTCCATAATGAATAAGCTTCTTGTGAAACCTAAAATTATAGCATTTTATAAAATATAGAATATAAAATTATAAAGAGTAGAAAATTTTAATTACCTTCGAGCCATTAGGAGCCAATGAAA
The DNA here is from genome assembly GCF_003676215.2 of Rhopalosiphum maidis. Classification (NCBI taxonomy): domain Eukaryota; kingdom Metazoa; phylum Arthropoda; class Insecta; order Hemiptera; family Aphididae; genus Rhopalosiphum; species Rhopalosiphum maidis. The sequence continues at coordinate 39,317,828 of NC_040879.1, read as the reverse complement.
ATAAATCATATAATCCAATCAATGAATACATAAAACCATTTAAAATAAATATTGATGGAACTGTAGGATATTCATCATACCAAGGGTGTAAATCCATAAATTTAGACAAAACACCACCATTTTTACTCGCAATTTTAAATGGTTTTAAAGCGGTGTGAGCTGTATTTAAGTACACTTCATTGCCACCAGAATGGTGAAATGCCCTAGAGAGCAATGATATTGCTTGACCCTGCCCCATAGCAGATAACCTATAGAGTAATATGTAAGTAATCAAGTAATGTATGTAATCAAACTTAGAAAAAAAATACACATTCTGTGTATCTTAAAGGCTGTAACTGAAAAAAATATTTGGAAGGGATTCAACTTTTTTTTATAATAAATGTTGAAAAATTATAGTCAATATACTATACTTCACCTCCAATATATTTTTACTTTTAAAAATTATGGGGAGGGGAGTCTGGATCCCTGGATCCTCCCAACCAGTTACGGTCTTGTTATACACTATATAAATTTATATTATAATTAGCAATACATTGTTAATATACTTACCATCCTGGCTTTAGTGGTTTTATAACAGGAGATATTTTACGAGTAACAGGATTAATCCAACCACCAGACTCTTTATCTTGATGTTTATTAAACCAACGTGCAGCAGCATAAAATTGACTAATATGATCACTAGAACTAAGTGTTAGGTTGTCCAGGAATCCAACACCATATAGTTTAAAATCACACAACTAAATAAAATCATAATTGATAATTCAATAAATGATTAGCATTAAATTATAATTATAAACAAAAATATTTTGATTATAATGAAGTGAAACTATAGTACCTTATATTTTGAACGAAACATTTTTGTTGTTGTTTTTTTTAATACATGTAAACCCTTTTGTAAGTCAATTAATATATTTCTTGTCAATTTTTTCCAACCAAACTCTCTACCACAATTCATTCCATGATAAATATTATGACCCTATTGAAAAAAAATAGCTATAAATAATTATGGTGTAAAAGTATAATTATAAATATGTTTTTACTAATTTAATTAGTAATTATATAGTATTATATATATATAGTATTATATATATAGTATTAGTAAAAACTATTTGAAAAAAATTAAAAACCGCATAAAAATAACATAAATAATAATAAATAAAATAAAATTATTATTTTTCGATAATAATTATAAATTATTTATTATATTTTGTAAGGAATTATTTCAATCACATAATATTTAGAGGACATCGTACACACATAAAAATAAAACATATAAAATACAAATAACTATTTTTTATTATTTTTTAATATTATTAAGCGAATTTGAGCATTTTAATTTAAGTTTTAAATGGGTATAGTGGCGTATTTACGGAGGAGAGGGGTTTTCGAATTCAATCCCCCCCCTTCGTCATAGAAGTTTTTAACTAAAATACCTAACCAGTATGCATGTACAGAGTTGTCGATAAACAGATTGTAAAAATATTGTCCACAATCAACAAAAACCATAATAGTAGAGCGCTGGTAACCGATATTGACACTTAGTCGACAAGGGAGAAATTTGTTACGACGATACGGTAACGGCACGACAACATTTTTTCAGTTATAAATTAATATTGTTTGTATTCATTTGATTTCTTTATTCCTAGTTTCAAAGTAAGATAAAACAAATAAGCTTTATCATATAATTTTTAAAAATAATTTTAAAACCTCCCCCAAGAAATTATTAAAAATACGCCACTGAATGGGTATACCTTATTTTAAAATGAAAATATTAATACAAACCTAAGAGATGCCCTAAATAATGTTCTTAGCTTTAGGTTTGATAATAGGTCAATTGACTTTAATATGAAAGCTAACAACATAAAATGAATTCTGCTGAACGCAAATATGCTATGTTTTACCTTAGTTAGATCATAAACAACACAAGGGTACAGTATCCTCTCAACAAGAATAAATTTTATTTCATAAATGTAAAATAATTAATTTTACCTTTGCAAATATAAATGTTTTAGAACATATATAATGCAGATTCCATACTTCGTTTTGTTCCTTTAAATCTTTTATAGTGATAACAATACTACTACTTGTTGATAAAGATAAAGCTACATCAAAACTAATGAAAAATTCCTCTTTGCTGTCAATTTTCAATGAAATTGGTTTATCTAAATAAAATAATTTTATAATAAAATGATTAATTTTTAACAACTAACAAGAGTCACCAACTAGCCAATTTTAAACATTTTTAATAAAATATAATGATGAATAAATGTATTTTCTGATATTGTGGGTCTGTTATTTCTAACATTTTTGTTATTTAGTTTTAACGTGCAATACCACTGAATTATTTTAATTGCTTTCAACTATATTAAAACTACCTTGTAGCTGGAATTCTAAAGAGATTTAGTTTTAAAGGAAAATTGTAATTCGGAAGTACAAACCGTTCTGGATTAAACATTTTTTTTTTAAGTAAATTAAAAATCTTAAATAAAAAACTTTGCATAATTTAAGTTCAACATTTCAAAGCTGCTTTTTCAAAAATAAATTTTTTAAAACATAATTAATAACAACCTTAACATTCTTAATGATTTAATAAAAATCAATTTAACCAATTTAATTTCAAATATAATTGAGTTAATATTTTAAAGCTATAGTATTTGATACAATAATAATAAAATTGTGTTTGTTATTAATTTTAAAGTATTAAAAAAGTGCTGTCATACATGTTTTAGATCATGGAAAGTTTGGTAAGTCAAAACAGATCTCCATAAAAATTAGTTGGTGACCCATGGTCTAGAAATATATTAAGTAGTCATGTTATAATGTAGATAAATATGTATTAAATTTACCGGTACTGAAAAAATCAATAACATTACTATTGACTTGCGCATTAAATGCTATTTGTATTTTTGAAGTTTCAGGAATATTCCACAAAGGATTTAACTGACCATCTTCTAAAATCCTTATTTTTGGTGATGGTAAAGTAAGATTTTTGCTATAGTGAGATAACCCAAATTGAGCTATTTGTGTTGGATAATAATAACCATGAGGATTCCACTGAGTTGATACTGGCACTCCTAAGATTATTAAATAGAAATTTTTTTTTTCAATTTAAATTACACAAATATTTTATAATTTATTAATATACAATATATATAATTATAACTTGAAACTTGCCTTCAGAAGCACTAACACATTTCACGCGATCTCTTTCTTCAACTTTATAATTTTGGAAATTAGTAAACACACCCCGAGAGTCATATTTTCCATTTTGATGATATATTTTGGAATAGCTATGTGACCAAAGAAACTTTTTTTTATTTTCATCAGTTTCAATAATTTTTCCATAAACCTAAACAAATTAAAGAATTAACTTTGTTTGTGATAGTAATTACAAAGTCGTTAAACATAAATGCGTTATGCATGTAACTTTCAATTAGTATATGCTATTATAATAACATTAATAACATTAATAGGTAAATTGTAAATAATATATTCATGCAGATTCCAGACATTAATACCAAAAAAGTACAAACCTCAAAATAAATTTTTAGAAATGAAAATGGAATATAAACTGTGCTATTTTTTAAAAGGCAATCCACATGAAGGTTATTTCCATTAATGAGACAGTCTATTGGCTTTATATTTTGAACTAATGACTGAAAATAAAAATGCAATTACAATACGTAGTATGATTTATTTATATAATTTAAATATTTAATTAATTTATAAAATTGAAATACTGCAGTACATTACAATTTACAATATCATAATTGAGATTGTCATTTTTTTTATTAAAGAATGTATTTTAGAAAGAAGTATGATAAGGGCATTTTATATAAACCTTATTTTTCTCTTTGCTTTTATAGTTCTTATCTACACTACCTTATCACAATTTATTTATACTATAAGTACTATAATATAAATTATACATTAATTGATTAAAACTAAATTTATATTTATTTTTTTAAATAAATATAGTAACAAAATGTATAATACTGTTTAGTTTTCAATAATATTTTGAATTAAAAAAATAAATAATTATAGTATACTGAGTTTCATACTTTTTTTATTTGAATGCCATTCAAGAAACTAAATACTTTGAAAATTATACCAAGTAGAGAAAAGTATAATATAAATACTTGTTTAATATTAGCTGTTTTTGAATTATAACAAAATAAAGAAATTTAGTTTTGTCGAAAACTAGTTCAGCTAAAAATTCTTCTTTTTCCTATTTGTTTGTTTTTTCTGATAAGTTTTTGAAATATTAAGAATTTATAATTAAGACCTTTTTAAGGTGTAAACTAAATCCAATTTGCAATCAGAAAGCACACTCAAAGTATTTTATTATTTATCAATGTATAATACATGTACTCAACATTTTTCAACACATATTATTTTAAAATTAATACATTCATCACACTGCTCAGAATTTAAAATTAATTGTGACATTGATTAAAAAGAAATAACAAATATTTTTAATATACTTGACATTGTTTACATTATTAGTAGTATTTTATTTAATAAATATTAGAATAATTTGTTACTTACTTCATAATTAGGTTTGATATTCTTTGAAAATGTATCAAATGTTTGATTTGAGCAATTGGACCATAATGACACTGTGCATATTATAATAAACGTAGAAAGAACTAAAAAGAGCGTTCTTATATTTAATCTCATACTGGTTTAATAGTCATTTGAATAATTTAATGATGAATAACTGCAAAAAAAAAAAAAATAATAAAATAAAACAACATTCTAGTACACTTATTATTTTTAAAATACTGTATTATAGTCCTTATTTTATAGATAAGTGTGTTATTTATAATTTAATGATTGTTTTACTATTAATTATTTTATAAATGATAATCATATCAAATAAAATTATTATCTAAGTAGGTAGGTATACAATAATAAATAAATAATTACATATTCATTAAAAAATTATGATAAAAGTATGTAATTTTTTAGGTACTGACAGTATTATATTTTATACCTAATTGAATTATTTAATTATCTTATTATACCAAGAATAATTAACTGATAATCGAATATTATTAAAATGACAGCATATGCAATCTGAATTGGTTATAAATAAATAGTTAAGTAGATACTTATACAACATACGCTTAAAACGATTAAAAAATAAATATATAGGTATTTGCTGTATCATAATAGTTAATCCGAAGAAAGAAAAAACTATAAGTGTATTAATGTTAAGCCATTAACTTATTAAAAAATATTAATTCTTGATTAATTCTAAATTATGATAATAGTCTATTAGCATTTGTGAGATACTACTTTTGTTATTCATATTAAGTAGGTTATGCAATATTTAGCCAAAATATAACTATTTCCAGTTAGAATAATGAGAGTTTGAAAACAACTTAAATACCCAAAATTAATGAATCTTGTAATGACAATTCTACATAAACTATGAGTGATATTATAATACTCTGATTATAGGCATTTATTTGGCCCGATCACTGTAGTCAAACAATGTATGAGTAGACCAACGTGGACAAATACTACAGTTTAATAATTGTGCAAATGTATCGCCTACTAAGCCTGATGTACCTGTATTATTGATGCTATACAATGTCCAGATAGGTGGAATGTGACGGCAGTCCAATCATTTTAAACGATCGTCGACAGGAGACAATGATAATTATTATTTCTGCGACAACTGTCTCGCGACGAAATGCTGTCCATCAAGACATCAGTAGTCTGATCGTTCGGTATCGAGACGGTCAGGGCGCACAATCATTAACAAAAAAAAGAAAATTCTCGACAGTCGACAGTCTTAGCCTACCTACTGCTAATGAATAACTGTTAGCTTTTATTATTTGTCGCGTCGGCCCAATGGACCAATAACTACGGTTGTCTTATTAATATTATTTCGGCGGACCGATCATAACTGAAAATCGCGACGGTGAACGATGATTATTGTTGTTACTTGTTATTAAGTGTAATAATATGAATAACATTATTTCGTGTCGGTGCACTCGTAACTCTTAAAGTGATAACTGATAACGAGACTGGATTTTGATAACTACCGAAACAGCGCGTGCGAAATAATAATAATATACTTCCTAGTGTCGTCTAGCGCCGTAATTGTCCGTCGAAGCGCTAGGAGTTGTACGTTTGGCATTCGCGCCTTGATAAAAATGGTCACCCAAACGTGTAGATAATAAAAAATAATAATCTAAGTAAATATCGTCGTCCGCGGGGGGGGGGGGGGGCTACGAAGCATGGTTCGATCTTCGTCCCCGAGCCCCGCCGATTTCGTCTTTACCCGCATTTTTCAGCCCTGCCGACGTTTTCCCGTCGTCGCGGTTGCTTTGCGGGTACGCGCCGCGCGACGTGTACGATCTACGCGCGATCGATACGACGTGTGTAAAACCGACCTTCGACGGCCAATCGCTTTGGGAACTACTCGCGCGATGCGTTTTGCCGTTGGATTTATTTATAATAATAGCGCTTAAATCGTTTTATAGTTACCCGAACAGAGAAAAAATATACATGTGTCCATACGGTATACTGTTAATTGTTATTACAATATTACGACGTGTGCACGTTTGTGTGTGTGGTAATGAATAGTATGCCTAATTGTGTCCGCGTTACCTATGTGAAATTATAATTATAAATAAACAATTATTATTGTAGACGAAATTCGTTAAAATACACGAAAAGAGATTACCTATAGGTATGTGTCTCGTTATTTGCGAATCATACGATTCGTTTATGTAAAACGACGTCTAACGCGGAATTTTTAGCGGCTCCGAAACGGCTTAACTGCTCGAGGTTCGGGTTTAATTCGGCTTCGATTTACAACTCAAATGGTATCAGGCTTTATTGCTTTAGGCGTAGGTTCCCATGATTAGGCAGGCAGGTGCGAACACCTCTCCGGTGGATATAGCGTTATATATATGGTTTTGAAATAAATTATAGTTAATAAACTAACTTACTAACGTAGGTACCTATTACATTGTGTTTAAAATACTACTTAAAAATTAAAAAGTGATGTTATTCTTATTAAAATTTAACTTATAATGTTTATAAAAAAACTGTATTTAACTTATTTAAGTATTTTCAAATTTGTTGGTTTCAGTATGAACTATTTATGAGAAACTTTGTTTTGTTTTCAATTTTCAATCCTAACTATAAAAAATTGAGAAGTGGATGTTGCTTTACTGTACAGTAGGTTAATAATGGGTCATTATAATAAGTGTAATGGATGGTGTGACATATTTAAAAAAAATGTATTTGAAATGCCATTATATGTAAGAAATATAATAATATACTCTAAAAGTTTCATATGCCCGCGAATAATTTTTAAATTATAAGTTATAATTTATAACAAAATAAAATAATTAGTCATTTTAGTTTAAATATGTGATTTCGACCGAATTTGAACTTCAAATGTGTATAACAAAAAATTGTCTTTGTATATATTTAGATTTTATGATTTCAATATTATGAACTACTCAACTACAACTACTTATGAAAAATCATGTATAAAATTTTCAAAATTTAAAAATACATGAAAGATAACTTAACTACAAAATAGTTTATTTTTTTCGATTTTGATAAATGTCAAATACTCAAATTATAAACTTATAATACTTATAAAAAAACATAACTTATGAGTAGGGCTAGGATTTCTATGCATTTGCATGCTTTTTTTCCTTAAGTCCAAATTGATTGGTTGTCAGATATGTCCACGATTTGGCTTATTCTTGATTAAATAGAACAATTTTTATTTTGCATATTTTTAACATAATGCATATAATTGCAGCATAGATGTGAATTGTTGAGAATCTTGTTAATTTTAAATGGTATTTATTTTAGGAACGTCTTATTGGTTTATTTGTCGAATTATCGTAAATATACTACCTATCAAATTAAAATAGACTTAAGAGGACGTCGTACCCACATGTGTTGTCTCCGCCTTACACACGTACGAATAAGTAAAATTTGTTTACATGCTCTAACAACAGCATGTATGATGTGATGTGGAAAGGAGTTTCAACCAATATAAATCTTCTATATAATCGCCGGTCTTTCACATTTGAAAATTTAAAAAAAACATAATTTTATAATAGCATGTAATATTAACTAATATTAAAAAAAAATTGTTCTTGGATATTTTGGTAAATAAAATGCATATTTTACAATTGTTTACTACATAAAAAGCACTAACCCTACTTATGAGTATCCTTATACTATTTTTTTAAACTTTGTTACACAACAAAAAAATTGTTTTATGGACATTTTTAATCTGTGTCTTTTTTATATTTCAATAATATTAGTGATCATAATATGCTTAATTAATATAGCTAGGCTGTAAGATATTTTCTTTCATCAATAGAAGGTGTTTATATAGGCAACCCAATCACGCATTCAATATTTTCACGATTTCCTATTTTCCTCGCAAACCATTGCATATATAAAAATTGTCCTCTCATTTATAATTATATAACTGTCCAAATTCTAATTTTTTATTTATTATGATTTTTTGTTCAAAAATTCAATTTTTTAATTAATATTATTACGTTTCCAAAAATTTATATAGATAAAATCTTCAAGGATCGACGTAGATGCATCCCTAAATGATTTTCTAACTAGTAAAAGTTTTTTAACTCAATTATTTAGACGGTAAGTGAAGATTTAAATGTGAAGTTTTTAAAAAAAAAAAAAATTGGTGGGTTTAGCGTTTTAGCAATTTCTCAATTTTAAAATTAAAATTCAACGTTTTAGAGAGCAGAAATTTGATCTTGAGATATCACTGCATTGAACCTCGAAGATTTCAAGACAATACGACCAATAATAAAGGAGTTAGTACTGCAAGCTGGATCTCAAAACAATGTATCATGTGTTAGAATAACGAGTTTTAGAATGACAATTTTTAGAAAATTTATGTCTTAGAATCTATCTTTATTTTTGAAAATTTTGCTACTACACACTTTACCATTTTTTTTTTTTTAGCATATCTAGACAAAGATTTTTAAGGGTTGTAACTAGTAAACATACACTTTTTTCGCCTATTAATAATTTGCTACTGCACGCAAAAATAGGGACTGCTTAGAATATAAAACTTTTAGAAATATTCATTTTATTTACCTACTTATAACATGTTTATTGTCTACATATTAAACATTATTTAAGACAATTTCTTCAATAAATCTGGTTTCGAAATAAATAATTGTATTTTTCAATTAAGAAAGTTTAACAATACCCTAAACCGGTATAATAATACTGAACATTCTAAATTTGAATTATCAAAAGCAACAACAACCTTATGAATTATGATTTAGTTTTAGATATAGAAGATGAATACATACGATTGAGCAAAGAATTAAATTGTATCGACAATAATATTAGTAACATTGTAATAACGGTTAGCAGATTAAAGTTATGGCGTATAATATGATACAGTATTTTATTGTAATTTCAACTTGTTACTAGAAATACAAGTCCTATCAACTAGAATCAAAGAACTTTTAGATTGTAAAAATTACGACTAAGTAAATTTTCTAAATTTTAAAAAAAAAGTTTAAGAAATATATACACAAACGATAAAATATGTATATCATACGAATACAATACTCTATTTAAAGAAAACAACTACAATAGTACAATTACTTATTATACGTTCAAATTACAATACACCTTGAATACCTTTTCAAAAGCGTAAATATTCTTGATTTCGTAGTGTGTTTCATCGTTATAATAATCTATAAGCACTTATTAGTACTTATTTGATGCATATTCAAATATTAGGTTAAATATAAGGAAGACATTCTGATTAATAACAGTAGTTTATAACAGTAAGTATATTGTCTTATATGAACGTCATAAACTCATAAGTATACAAATTATAAATGATTTATTAAATTGTATTACATACTTAATAGAAGTTTTTCATTTAATCATATCAAGAATAAATCTATTTAGTGTTGTTAAGAATCACTAGTGTAGTATTAAGAATTTAGTAAATTGTATGTAAGCAATTTCATTGTATAATATGTAAAATTCGTCGCCATCATTTATTGCAATGTAATTATGATGCAGTCAGTCGATCATTCGATCGTATGCGATAGGTACAATTAATAATTAATAAACCGTTTTACTCTAGCCGTGTATTTATAAATTATTATTTTTAAATCTTTTCGACTATTCTCAAAATCTATTAACGCTGAACAATATGTAATAGAGTATAGTCCTATTAGTAAATCACAAATTATTGGCAAATGTAATATTATGTTTTTTAGGTATTCAAAACTTTTGTCCTTATCCGTTTGTGGATGAGATTAATTCCACATAGAAGAACGAAAAACGGTGAAGTCTTAAGTTTATCGATAGATAATTTTTTGTAGATTCCATTAAATGGTCAGCGTCATAAATTGTCCAGTAGTTAAATACATTGCTTTCAAAAAGCATAAAAAAACATTTTCAATATACTTTAATATTAAAAAAAATATATATATAATTTCCTTATCTGGTTGGCTGTTTGAATGTTGACAAGATAAAAATATATCATATCAATATCCAACCAGTTATCCATATTACTCTATTGATAAATATCTGCTCTTTGATTACCAAACATAGTTTGTCAGCTTAAAATAAATAAAAAATAAAATAAAAGAATTATTTGATATGAAGATTATTGTGACTAAAATTACTTCTTTTTACTTAACTCCTTATATGTTATAATCTGTAGAAAGTTTTTATTTATTGTCTTTTTAATTTGTCAACAAACTAATTTTTTTTACACTATTTAAATTCAAATTTCATCTATAAAAACAAAAAAAATGGAAATAGTGACTTCTTGTATAATGGATATTTACATTCCTATAACTAACTATTTTGTATTCAAATCTTACAAATCATACATACTTTACAAACTTACAACTTATATTTTTTAATATATAAATTAGAATTGAGTAATTTAATTTAATTTTTTATGATTACGATAAGAAACAACTCACCGTAGAATCAATTAATGATTCAATTTAAATGAACTTGTCAGTGGTATTCACAAATCACAAACAAATTAACAAGTTGAATTATGATTCTTATATCTTATGATTAAATGTTCACTAAACAGTCTAAACCAGTTCATTTAATTGCATTCTTGAATCAACTCACTAAAGTAAATATGTCCCATCTTTACTACTTTTTTTTTTTACTTGTATTTAATGACAAACATATTAAGCAAAATATAAAAAATATATATTTATATTTAAGCAATATAATTTTTAATAGATTTATAAAATAACAGTTTCATAATTTATGTAATTTATGCATAACTTATGTGTGTGTTTTATGTGATTATGTACCTTATACATAAAATATATATAGATATTAATCAAATAAATGCAATTTGTAAGTTTTATTTATAGTTTATAAATTCTGTTGAATGTACAACTGATAATAATATGTACCTACAATTGATTTTGAAACTGCATTTAAAAAAAATAAATTATAATTACAAATAATTACATCATATTCAACATATGTTGTATCATATTGTTATAGGAAATGTGTATCTCTCGATGTATTTCTATAACATTATAATGCTAATGTCATTGCTTCATTGGTATAGGTATATAAAAGAATACAAATGCACACATCTTTTGTCATATTAGTAATAATCAAAATTATTATGAATTTTATATTACGCAGATTTACCTATAGCACCACAAACATACTATTTTTGGGAATTTAGGTTTGTTTTTAAGTGTGTGTTGGTCACTTTAATAGTTTGTCTTATGAATAAAAATATTGACAGTTAGTTGACTGAGTAATATTATAAAAAATATATATATATATTTTTTTTTGGTTACATTGTTACACAATAATTTTTGTAAAGGTCCATTCCTAAGTTTCTATCAAATGTCTACTAACAAATACAACTTATAAACAAGATTTTCGATACTTCGAAATTTTTAGTTTTTAAAAACCATTTGATCTTTTAAAACGATGTTTTAAAAATCCTTATTTACACTTTTTAAATCAAAAATAGTTCGTTACAAGGATCAATTTAATGTTTTACGACTTTCACGGTCTTAACTCTCACGGTTTTTCTGGAAAACAGCTCAAAAGCGAAATATCTTTAAATTTACGATTATACAATCATTGGATTTTAAAATACATAAATTTGAATTGTACAATAATTATACAATGATAAGATATGAGAAAAACCTAAGTTTGTGAATAAAATTGGGAAATTTTATATTTCATTATTGGTACAATTGCATTATGGTTCGGCTCCAATTTATGCGTTTCTTATATGAGAATTGCTGGCTGAAAAGCATGATTTAAGATAATATATATATTTGTGTATCACGATCTAGTTATATGTATATACATAAATATATATATATATTATCTTAAATCATGCTGAAAAGCGTGGCTGTCATCTTCGGAGACCGAACAGCCCGAGGCTCGGCAGCTGGTAGAATCATAAATAATTTTATTCCCGCTCAATTCAACAAATTTACAGGTGTCAAGTACATTATTTACAATTGAACAAAACCTAAAAATAAAATATTGTGGAATGTAGATGTAGATTGTTGAGTAACAGTAGTTATTAGTCAACACAGAATATAATTGTTATTTGTTATACATTTATATTCATAATCATAGTAACGTAACGATCGTTTTTGAACTCGGCGAACCAAGCACTTCGGAGTATTCAAGATTAAGTTCAGTCAAGCTTATCCTGAGATTTCATGAAAATTGAAGAACAATATAACATCTGACGATAAACAAAGTAAATTTGAAATATTTGATATATATTGATATTCTTCATAATGTATGTAAAAAATAAATAATATTTTTTTATTAATTTCTTACAGATGGTTACTCATTTGTTTATTTGATAACTTATTATAGTAGGTAACAGAGGCGGCTATCTTATAGTAGAAGTGTAGCGCCTGCTACATTTTTAATTAGAAGTGGATGGGATGGGTTGTCTATGTAATTTTTCGTAAGCAAATAATACAATAATACTTTGGAATATTTTAATAGTATAATAGTAACTATTTTTTTTTCAACATGCTGAATAAACTATTCAGTAGATAGGATGTTATATGGATGAATATTATTGAGGTTGGGTGATTACTTCTTATGTTTCGCTACACCTATATTTTTAAGGATAGTTGCCACTGGTAGGTAACCTAATAATTCTAATATTATATAATTGCACAATGCTTTACAATGCTTGTTTAAGTGATATTTATTTCATTTTTATTTTTTAGAATGGCAAGAACAAAGAAAGTTTGCAAGAATGTTAAAAAAAAATTTTAATTTGATATTAAAAAAATTCTGAAAGAGAGGCGCTCTGAAGGAAAGCTTTTGAAACAAAGTGCTGAACTTGATGAAGATATGACAGTTATTTACACCTTGTATCAAGAAAGTATAAACCAGACTATTGGTTTTGAAGACAGCGAAGAAGTTCATCTTGAATTAATGAATTCGGATCATGTTGACCACTCTAATTAAAATATACGCTTTAAAGAAAATGCAGATACTGATTCATTGTGTTTACAACGCTTACAAATTATGTCAATTAAGAGAAATGAACTTAAAGCCAATATTCATTTTAACCATTTAATGAAAACAAACTGGTCACCTGAATTTGGTGTATGTTTTGAAAATAATAAATTCTATTCATATTATCTATTTAATAAATAAATATGATAAACTTTTTGCCTAAAGATAACCATTATTAAAACATAAATAAATTATATTTTTCAGGATGTTCAAAATATTTTAAGCAAATGGGGAGCCGATTTCGATATTTGAAGTAGTGGTCCATCATTAAAATATCAAAACATTGGGCGGCATAATTTTGAATTAGTAATAACATTCATATCTCACAATATACTAAAAAATAATAAGAAATTTAGTGTTGCCGAATTGCTAACGATAGCCAAGTAAATGGTTACAATATATTTTGATCATCTGTTGGGACAAATGATAAATGTGGTTAAAGGATTATTTAGTGTTTGTATCAAAACAGCATTAGAAGAAGATAATGGTACTAATATTATGTCATTTGCTCAAGAACTGTATTCAAAACACAATGAAGATGATTTATTAAATATTATGATTGTGGATTTATTTTTACCTTTGAGAGGACAAATAATGAAAAAAATGTATACTTACTTAACATATAAACTATGCAAGTCACTTTTAGGAAAAACTGATGATACGAGTGCATTTCCATCTAACATAAAAGAATGGTATGTATTATTTATGATAACACTTTATAATAAAAGCTTTAGATTCTTCACCCAACTAGTGTCTATAAAACTAATTGCTCTTAAAAACATATTTGCATATATTATTATTAACAAATAGTTTATATAAACTGTTGCGATAATCAAAATAATAAACTTAATCTATCGCTTATACTTTATTATACATAATATATTTAGGAAGAAGTACTCATAATCTCACCATTATTCAAATTTATAAAATACATAAATTGTGTGAAAACACGAGTAAAAAAGTAATGAAGTTGTACTTTATTTATTTTTATAATTGATATAAAACTTATCATTAAGGGATTGGAAGCAGTGATTTTCTGTCTTTGTCTTACACACGAGGAACATAGGAAAAATAGCTATACGCGCTTGACAAAAATTTAGGTACTTCTAGTTGTTCGATTTAAAATATGTAAAGATAATTGAATTGGTATATAAGTTTACTTTGCATCGGTCAAAACATATTTTTAATATATTTAATAATAAAAATTGACAAATTTATAAAATTTAAAATGTTTATTTTAAATAATAAAACAATCGAAAAAGTGCTTCGACCGATGCAAAGTAAACTTGTGTACCAATTAAAACATCTTTACATATTTTAAATTGAACAACTAGAAGTACCTTAATTTTTGTCAGCCGTATAGCTATATTCCATGTGTGTTAGACAAAGACAGAAAGTCACCGCTTCCAATCTCCTTAATAATAATCATAAGATATTATTAATAAAGTATTGCTCTTAAAAAAAATTTTGTTTAGGTTTGTACAAGATTTGGTGGATAATATTTATTTAAAAAAAAATCCAAAAAAGGTATCTAGTGTTATTAAATTATTAGAACATGTCGTGGTTGTATTTGATTTATACAAAGAAGAAGAAAAACTGAATGATATGTATAATTTTTTGAATGCCGCGGTCGAACCAACTGGATTGTCAGATTCTCTAAGACTCATTAATATTTTGGACCAATGGAAGTTGCGGTTATTCTATATACATGTCAACCGCAAAACTAATATTAATTATAAATTGAAATTTTGAATATAATAATACTACAATGCAATTGTCACAGATTTATGAAAATTAATTGTAATAGCTAATAGGTATAAATAATTTATATTAATTGTATTACAATAATACACTTAATAGTAACTCGGATTGCCGATTATCAAGATCACACTATGTCTCGTAACATCGTTTGTGTTTAATTCAGTTCATTGATTGCTGATTTTAAATTAATATTGTTTTAAAATGTCATTATTTATTCACTGTCAAGAATTTTAGTATTGTATTTATTGCTCATTATTTTTTTATAATTTTCATTAAATTACTAGATATTTAGTAATTTGATTATGTGTGTTTTTATTTATTTTCAACATGCTTGTGCATCCATGTATTGTTCCCGCATGTAAGTTGATGTATGAACTGCATTAATAAACATCACTGTCCCTAAATATGAGACCATACTTTTACAATAGACAAAAGCTTTATCTAGAAAGGACTTTGTAGTCAAATCCAGACTAGTAACACTTTAAGAAACAGGTGCAATAAAAAAAAAAAAAAATCATAACAGATTTAAATGGGAAAGTCTTAACAGAAGTTTGTATTATCATATATTTTTTATTTAACTAACTATTCTGAATGATTTAAATCTCCAATTATTTCTGAAAATAATCTATTCACTCAAAATAATTGCTTATTATAATAATAAAAATAATTGAAGTATTTTTAATGTAGGTACTTATATTTAATATAAACGGAATAAATTATTGAGTTGAACTGTTATAAATACTTTTTGAATTTAATAAACCCATCTTTTAATTTAATATATATTTTTTACTTTATAAAAATACTATGGACAGTTTTCAAATGCTAAAGTTTGTATTTATTAGGTATTTCACATTTGTGTTGTTGCAGAGCTTGTATAAAATACCTTAGCTACAAAAAGGAGGAGTTCTCTCTATTTTTCTAGATTACTTAAAAGATCATACAAAACACTAGAAATAAAAAAAACACTTCAAATCAACTGTAAAAAAAAATGTTCTAACAACACTCAACCAACCAAACAAAATACCATCTAATCATTTTCTTTTTATACTATCCATGAAGACATGAACATTATTCTGCCCCCAGCATGGAGTAAGCATGATGTATTTAAAAAAATGATTATGTTTTCTTATATTATTATAAGAAACGAATCTGAAATGCCCTCTCCTATTCTTTTCAAGAGAATTTGTTTTAATAATAATTTATAAATGTGCAGTTGTATATAAAAAAAATCTATATATTTAGTATTTAAGAAATAAATACTAATACAATTTTGGAAGAACTTTTAAATACCTACATTTGATATTAATAATATTTGTAATTGGTAAAAAAACATATTCATGCTTACAATTCAAAAACTTATGTTGATTCAATTGGAAATGTTTGGTACCTATTCAATATATGAATTTAAACAGTAAGTATTCTAATGTTATACAAAGTATATGTCAAAAAAATACTTTGGGTGTTAAAGAATAGGTTATGTGAGAATTATCAACTTATGTTGATTCAATTGGAAATGTTTGGTACCTATTCAATATATGAATTTAAACAGTAAGTATTCTAATGTTATACAAAGTATATTCTAAAATTTAAGGATACAATTAAAAATTACTACAAAGCATAGGCGTGTTTATGGGTCTTGCCTGTCCTGCACAGGCATGACCTGTGAAATTTAATTTAACTTACATTTTAAATTGTGGTGCATAATATAACCTTATTTTTTTCTCAGTTTCTGATTTCATATATTTTTTTTTTTTAATTTTCATCATTTGGACTTATAACGTTTATATTTATAAGACTATGAAAATTGATAATTCTAGTGCAGTAAACCCATCCTCCTGGATATGTCACTATTGTGCACGACCTGTGAATGAGGCCTAGACACACCTATGCTACAAAGTAAATATAAACTGAACAAGTCAAAAAAGAAAAAATATAGCTGAAGCACTTAACTAAAAACCAGAAAATCATAATTGGTATTCAAATGACAACATGTAAGCATTCTCTTCATTAACCCTTGAAAGTAAACTGGTCTAAAATGTTCTATTCTATTATAATCCACTTATTGTGCTTAATGCATTTTTTTTTTTTGCTTCCTGTGTAAAAAAAACAACAAACGTAAAAAATATTCTAAAACTGTTGTTTATTATTCATGTTGTTTTACATACAGTTTCTTTGTGGGTACAATTATTTTATTGAAAAACAACATTATACTACTTGTTTTGTAAGATCAATATAAGATGATAGGTAATAAATTGAATGATTAATAAAATTTCTTATCTATTAATTTTTATGAAATGTCTATTCAGAATAGGCTTTATAATAAAAAAAAGAATTTGAAGTTTTTGTAATACTTTAATGATATTGTAAAATATTTATAATTGTAGTAATAATAATTTATATTATTTTTTTAGATTAACCAAACTAAATCATTTATTAAATGAAATGATTTTTAAATTAACTATAATAATCAATTATCAAGACAAACTAATGATATGATATTAAAATAATATATAATATCTTATAATATAGAAACAAGTACCTATTCAATTTACTATTTAAATCTAAATAATTCAGCTAAAATAATACTTTATTGGCTATAAAGGTAGGTATCCTTATTATTGTATATAGTTATGTTACATACTTACATTATTCATTGTCTAAATGATATAGGTACTAAATAATTCAACAGAAAACAGAAAAGGTCTAGTTCTATTTTCCTTATTATTCTCAATATAAAAATTCCTCTGCTACAAACGAGTTACCTATATTTAAAAAATATTAAAAAACTTAATGCATTAGATGGCTAGTTGGTGAATGACGGGGTTTTTAAAAATTCTAGTAAGTTTTTGTTTAACATAAAATATTTAAAGTCAATTTTATTGACAATTTGATACTGAAGTTTTTAACCTGTATTAAATCCAACTACTACTTCTACTATTTAAAAGAAATACCTAATATCTATTTTCCAATTGTTAGGTATGTGTTCATAAGTGAATAGCCTTAAAATTATGTTAACGTGATATTTTGTTTTCTCTATCAAATTCACACACAACATAAACAAAACATTTATGTAAAATCATATGATTATAATTTTTAAATATCTTATTATACTAAAAATACCTATTATAAAAATTATAGAGATTAATATTTTTGGAAGTATTATCTATTGGTTTTATATTTTATTATATTAAATTTTTTTTTTATATTATAATTGTTTTTGTAAATTTAAAAAGATATTAATTTATTTTGTAACTATATTTAGTATTTACTATTTAAATAAATCTACCCTCAAAAATACTTTTCTCTGATTTTGTGTAAATAATGAATTTTGGCCTATGTCGTGTGTGCCGTGTGACCATTCAGCGATAACAAACAGTGCGCTAACATGTTCTTACTTAAAGATAAATGTACGTATGTAAAATTATTTCATACTATCAACTTATATATCTTACATGATTAGATTCAGCTTATTTATATTTAATTTTTGCATCTAGTCAATAATTTTGAATTATATATGTTTATTTTTATATATCTATATTGTACTTGTTGCTATGCTTTGGCCCACAAGAGAAATGAACCGTGTTTCAATCAAAACAAGTCGAAATAGATACATCTTCCATCCATTTGATAAATCAACAAAATTGGCCAACATTGATCGCTACCTACCGTCTGTCTACATTTAAGAAACGTCTTACTTCTTTCAGTGGCCTAATTTTAGTTTGATTTTTGTTGGTATTAGCTAATGGCTTATATGGGCAATCATTTTAAACAAAGTACTCGTATATTCATTTCAACTAATTTTATCTAATCTATGTTCAGGGGTATAGCACTGCTAGTAGCTAAAAGAATGGATTTTTAGGAAGTATTTTCAATTCTCAATTTTAAAGAACTTTAAAATTAAGCTATTTTTTTAAAAAAAATCCATAAATTAATTGCATTTCATTTATATTTATTTTAGGCACATCAGATTTTAAATAGAAAAAGTGATTCCTAAATAACTTAGTCTAGAAATGTATGAATTTAAACATTTTTTCAAAATTACAATCAAACTTCAGGAAGTATATTTAATTTACTTTTAGTAATTATGTCAACAAAAATACATTTCATTTTCTGCGGCGTATTGCCATAAGCTAAAGTTACATCTTACCAAAACTCAAAAGAGGTAATGGATTAAACATACTAATGTTCATTTACACATTAATACAACTCAAATGTAGATATCATATGAATTGTTTAAGTATTAATCCTTAAAACAGTTAAAACATGTTATATATCACTATATCAGTATTCTTAATAAGCTTAACCTTATTTTTATTTAAGGTATTACAAGATTATTTAAAGTGACTCGATGATTGAGAAAAACAAGTTATTAAAATACTCATGAAGAACTATCAATTAGTAGTTACTAATTATCTGAAGAAAAAATCTGATATGCATTATGTTCTTACTATAAAAATAAATCAAAATTTATTAGAAGTAATAAAATACTTATCTGTTTAATACTTAAAAATATTTAATTACTATTATATTTCATGTTTGCAAAGATGCTTTTGCTTTGGAACAGCATATGGTGTATTAAAACAGTCAAATATTGGAAATTGTGTTTTTTCAACATAAATCCTCACAAAAATTATTTAGCTTAGACTGCTGGGAAAACATCAAAAATGCATGTACAAATCCAAAAAAGTTTTTTCTTAGTGATCATTTGTGAAAATTTAAATTTTGTCATCAAACAATAAATTAATTAAACTATAATAAAATTGGTAAAAAAATAATTTAAATACTTAAAAAATTAATTTTTTTATTACGCAATTTCAGACTAATTATTCTATAAATTAAAATAATTTTTTAAGTTAATATTTATTAATTTATTAATAAAATAAAAATAAACATATTATAATAATATATTATTTTAATCTTTATAAGAGAATTTATGTTATGTACATACATAATATTTATTTATTTTTATTTGTATTAATATTATGTTACAATGTTACAAAGATAGTTTTAACCACAAACAGACACCGAACTTAGACAGAGGGTAACAAAACGGGACAAATTTGTACCATTCATAAGAGTGCACTGAAGAATTTAGGTTATGGAATTACGAGTATAACACAATCCTTTTTATTATATAAAATAACAGTCCTTTATGTTCCAATTTTGTGACGAAACTTTAAAATTTTCCAATTATTTTTCCAAGTTTTCTACTCGTATGTTTGATTTATTATTTCCAATTTCATTTAGGCTTTAAATAGTTTAATTATAATAAAAACCAATGTATAAATATAAATGTATACCTATACGAATCGATTATTTAACACACAAGAGAATACTTACTTACTTTTATTATAAAACTATACAAATTTCCAGACTTGGTATTATCATTTAAATTTATATTTGAGTGTAAATATTTTTAATTTATTTAATTAAAATTTGAATGTGTATATAATAATTATATATTTAAATATGTATGTATCTAATAGCTTAAAAATAATCCATATGTTTTGAAATGTCATCGTGTATAATTATATACATTAGGATTTCAAATGTCGGTGAAAAATATTTTTGAATTACAACAGATTATCTAAAATCGTTATTTTTTATTTTAAGTTAAAATCCATCATACTTAAAAATTCTATAAAAAAAACTATTTTTTTATATTTTTTATATTTCTTGGTTACTAACACAAATTAGATCATTAAAAAAAAAAATTGTTATTTTTGTGTTTTTTTTTTTTAATATGAATATTTTTAAAATTCATACTTCAATAAATGTTGAAAAAAGGATTACATCCGCTTTTGTATTGTATATATTTCTTGTGAGAAAAATGTAGGTATACGAAAACTTGTATCTATTAAATGTTCAAACCTTAGATATAAATATTCAAAATTTTATGCGTGGCTTCGGCGGTTTTTCTATTTATTGCTTCTAAACTGCATGAATGATAAACTTAAAAATAACTTCAAATGTTTGTATTATTAATATTATCATTTTAAAATAACTTTTGACTCATATTTTAATGGATTGAAGACAATTATAGTGACAATTAACGTATGATTTAACAATTTTCATTTTTCATACGTCGTAAATGAAATTTTTCTCTATTTGAATAAATTATCGTCGATAATATAATATGTGATAGTATGTAAAGTTTTATAATTTAAAAATGCACATATCTTGCTTTGAAATTGAAATATCAAAAAAAAAAAAGTTTACGTAATATTACGTATATTTTTTCATGTTATTTTATGATTATTGAACGCGGAACGTTTTTATCACCACTGCCAGTTATATTATTTTTATATTAACATAAAATCAATTCTAAATTTAAAATGTTCACTTTTATATTAGTACACATCTGCATAATGTCTTATCAAAAGATTATTGGTACTCTGCAATTTGCAGCTCTGATATTGGTATAGTATAGTGACAGTAGTTACTAGCCAGTAGAGTATAGACGCGTAGGTATAGCGTAGGTGTCAAATGTATCTAGTCATTGAGTTGGTGACTGTTCTCAATGTTCAAATAAGAATCTTCATGTAGTCTGTACAATATTATGTATAATAATAATGATATTTTCATTATTGCAACTATTTTTGTTTTTCATAGAACCTAAATAAATCATAATGAATTCATATATATTTATATAAATATATAGATACATTTAAAATATGTATTTACGTGTTGTCTATATATGTTAATATTATGCATTTATATTAGTACTGTCTATAATATTCACTTTGCAGTATAATGTATGGTGAACAATGATATTCGACTGACGGCCCGTCAACTGACAGTTTTCTCTTTTATGCAACACTTTATATGGGTACCTACCTATATATATATATATGTATATTCAATATATACATAATAATATAATGGAGTACAGTTTGTGAGTTTGTCCTATAACCAGTACCGTAACTGAAGTATATAATACGTATTAGAGTCATGAGGTATGTATTTAAGTTGTGTGTGTCCTATTTATATACGCGTATCTCACTTTTATTGCCCATTGGACCCATTGGATACGCTTGTATATCCGGGGCTCGACGCGTGCTGTAGTATTATATTATACACACATAAACACTCAGTACAATATATTGTGTACATACAATGTGCTGTCACACACAGTACACACGTGTCTAGTATGTAATATTGTATAATAATATTTATAATATAGTTTTTACGGGAGCGTAGACGCGATGTGTATGATGCCTAATTATTAAAATTTAAAATAATAATATGATAATATATCATATATTATATCAGCGCCATTCATAATATTATATCGTATATTATAGTCGGCAATTATGCAAATGACAAATGTAACAACAATTTAACTATTTGGTTCTATTTTAACGGTAAACACTATCATTATTTCGAAAAGAACTTACGTTATTAAAAACAATTTGTATTAATGACATATTTGTGAGGGAATAGAAGAATATGAGTGAATATGAGATTATGTCACACTACTCAACCTTTTTTTTTTTTTTTTTGTTGTTGTCTCAATAGTTTTTATGCATTTTTATTTTATTTAAATTCTTATTTTATTTTGTAGTTGATAAAATAAAAATTGGCATTGTATACCAAAACTTTTTTGGAAAATCATTGACGCAAATAAAATTTTTCTTGTCCCATCCATTTCAAAATATTAAATTTTTTTGTAAATATTTATTAAGTAGGTAATTCGCACGAATTGAAATTGTAAGATCGTTTTAGAAATATTCACGTTATTAATGGTTTACACGGAAAATTTAGTTTTCTATCGATGAGGCGGGAGAAACATAAAAAATTGAATTTTCATTCTAGGTAATTGCGTGCTATATATTTGCATAAAAATAAATTTGAAATGCGTGGGGATAGAAAAATGTATGTACATTAAATTTAAGATCAATAATATAATTTATGAATTTGCAATTTGCAATTTGCAATCAATAATTTTTACTATAAATTACAAGATACATAAATAAAAAATTAACTTTTTTATATTATGACCTAATTTATTTTTTGATACTCAAAGTCTTGGCATATTATTTGATATCTTTTTTAAACTAAGTCCCAAATAAACGACCACCGATTTGTATTCATTACTAAAAAAACCTTTTTGAAAAATGATTGCTTAAAATTGTTAATATATTGATCGACAACATACACTTATAATTTCATGTATTATAAATTCTGAACGGTATTGAATTAACAATTAAGTGTAGTAGGTATAATTTTATAATTTTTTTTGTCTGTCATCACATTTTATGACAGTAAAAAAAGTTTTAATTTAGACGAAATTTTGGTTTTTGTAGCAATTGGATTTGGTTGATACTAATATACTATAGAGGTTAAAAGTAAATTTTTTACAGTATTTTCTATAAATTGCAAAAAAAAAAATTAGGAAAAACAAAAATTTTCACATTAAAATAGATTTTGATATTCTTCATTCATTTTTTTTTTTTTTTTTGTAATAAAAGAACGAGTATACATTATAGAAATTTGAAAGTTTTATCATAGTATAATTTTCAAAATATTTTGACATTTGATTATATTGTTTTCTACAAATGTCGATAAAATACTTTTCACTCAGTCAAAACACTTGAAAATTTAATATAAGGTTCCTTATACATTATTATTATTAATTTAAATTTAAATTACAAATATGCAAATAGGGCTTTATTGTGTTGTTTAAAAACTAAAAAAAAAATTACTTATAATTAAAAATTAAATTTGCAGTTGAAACTTGAAAGTATTATAGGCTATTTCACGTAGATAATCGAGAATAATATTCAGATCATTATAATCTGTAATAATGTAAAATTAGGGCGCTTGTGTAGTATAATATATGTATTTACCTTTTTTAATTATATATAATTTATGATTTATTGTCCATATCACATGTACACTCTACTACTCTAGTTTACTATCTTCTCATGTATACATGTGTATATGCATGTAAGTAGGTACATATATGAAGATTAGATTATAAAGCAAATTTACTTACCCTAATCCAACTTGAGGCTTACCATTTATTAGCTGAACCAAAAGGAGTAAAAATAGGTTTAATATTAATATATTTATAATTTAATATTAATTAAGACCACACTTAATGTATTTTAAAATACTTAAAAGAATATTTTTTATTATTTTAGAATACAAAATACTACATTGAATTTATGTTACACCACTCGTTACACATGACCACTGCCGGAGGCATACGCAGGGGATATTGTAGTTGTTGAGATCCAGCCGATGGTCTATGGGTAGTATGAATACAGACGTAAAGTACAAGTCAATAGCAATAGTTTGTTTATATTAAGGATGACATAACACTATACATAGTCACAGATGTCTATATTATAATCTGATCATTAATGTAACTATATACATACAATGATAAGATGTATACAGTAAGATTTTAGATTCTGATGATGACACTCTTTTTAGCCATTAACTACATCTGACCACTCACCATTATACATCAGTGCCAATTTTTTTAATTTTATCATGGTATTTTTTTGTTTTTGAAAGTTCAGTGCCAGATAAAATACTGCTCAATTTTTAGTCAATTTATGATTCCTTCTTTCTTTAAAGTTTCAATAAAATGGTATAATATGAATGTCTTTCACTGAGGATTGACGTCAAACACGAAATTTTATTTTATTTTTTTTATTGTTGCTAAATCTTGTTTTATACTTTAAAAAAGCTATTCTGAATTTTATTTTCAATTTTTGGTTGTTGATGCTGAGAGAAACGGTCTATTTAGTCTATATCATTAAATATATTTCACAGCGTACACTTGCCGCCAATCTTTTTTATGTATAAAGATATATTTTTCAGTAGAAAAACTGTAGTTAGAAGTTTAGTAGTTAGAACTTGGGTACATTTTAATACTTTTTAAGAATAACCGAGAAAAAACGGAAAACGACAATTTTTACAAAAAATTATATTTTGTCAAAATCGATACCTATTGTTTTTTTTGGTTCAAAAATAAATAACTGTAGATACTTGAATTTTTCACTTAATATTTATGTTATCATTTTTTAAACATAATATTGTTTTAAAAATATTTTACTCCTTTTTTAGTTACTTATAGGTTTTCTATATTTTCAGTTTTATTTAATTTTTTTCTCAATGATTTTTTGGTAAAAAAAGCTTAAAAATAGAATGAAATATTTTTCACAAGTTTTTTAATTACAAATTTAAAAATATTAACAATAGAAAGTCACAATATTTTTTTATAAGTGTTAAAGTTTGAAATTTGACAATATTTGTTAAAATTAGGAAACTGTATAAATATTATTTTGTAGGTACTTACGTACTTATCAATTTATAATATGTTTAATATTATTCATACCAATTTAATATGTATTTGAAAATTGTATACAAGGTTCCTTATAAGGAATATATAAGTTGTTATATTGTTGAAATTAAAAACTCATTTGAAATATAATACTTGAAACTTGTATCGTATTATTATTATATTTTATACATACAACGATATTTTTCAATGCAATGTTTTTTACAACAATTAATTTAACCTATTATGTTACTAATAGTAAAATAAAATAGTTATATAAATAGTGTATAATATCGACTTCGCCAGTATCATTTTTTCTGACCAATAATTTATTATCAATTCTCAATATAAAGGTAGACTCGATTGTCGACAGTTGACACCTGCAACTTTACAGCAAAGCGTTTACCTACTTATTTTATTATCAAAAAACCGAATATTGTTTATTTTTATAAACATTTATACAATATATTTAGGGAACGGATTTATTGTAAATACATATTTTTATTGGAATAAGATATTTTAAATCTGATAAAAATGTGTAGATACGATTTAGGTCATTCTTATTGAAATAAACACATATTTATTTTACATATTCAGTAAATAAGTCAGTGGTGAAATTACGGGGGTGCTAGGGGGTGCTGAAGCACCCACAACTTTACTTTAAGCAGCCCCCCAAGTTCCACGTCTTTAACAATGTAGTTTTATTTTTAAGATTTTATTATCATTTTTTTTTAGATCTTGCATGTTGATTAAGTGCATTGACTTATTAACTTGTTAATAAGTCAATGATACAATGTATAATATATTATCACCATTATAGTGCCTGACATTATTTAATAAGTACATATTTTGTATATATTTTAGTAATTTAGATTTTTTCATTGATTTTTTACGACGATAAATATTCGTTCATTAAACATCTGCTTCGTCTAAAAAACATGATAAGTCATTTTTGATCACCACTAAATATTCTACGTGATCCAAATGATATTTACTCACTTATTTCCGGTATACCACTGTATAGATTAGAACTAGTTCAGATATACTACGGCTCGGACGATACGAATTTAAAATAAGGAAGTGGTACCCGACAATCGTTTTTGATACAATTCGTAGTGTCGTAGCCACATTTACAACGTAGTCTCATATAATATGTCTAGTTTCTAATTTTGAAAACCCCCAAAGTTATGAAATCGAAGTCTAAAGTGTATTACTTTACTTTATAGAGTTTTCTAACGTGTCATTTAAAACTTTAAAAGTGATGGACAAATAGTATTCTGTCCATGCTAAGAAAAGGCAGTAACAATAAATCAGCGTTTTTCAGTTACTCAGTATATAATCTACATCTAAGCACCAACAAAATAGAGATCGTAAAAATAAATTTCAACAAAATTTCTTGAAATCAGAGCCATCTGCGTTTTCCAATAATTTATTAGCTTTTAATAACGATTTATGTTGTATGCTAATTTAATTGGATATTCCAATTTTTAAATTAAAATTCTCAGATTTTTTAAAGAAATATACCGGGCAACAAATTTTAGATGAAAATACTATCCGAAAGAATTATGTTAATATAATTTACAAATACATTTTTTCAATATTTAAATAAAACATAATATTTTGGATTTTTATTACATATTTTAAGAAAAATTAGTACATATATAATATATATGTACAATGCTTGTACAATGTATATTGTAAATATATTAATTTTTTTATTACAATAAAATGGTTTTCCAATTATTATATTTATGTAATATATATTCAAGGTTGGCCATTTTAACAGTTTTTTTTTAACTGGTTAAGTTAATTTATTTAAAAATTATTAAGTTAAACATTAAGTTACTCATATAAAAAAAAGTAATTTAACTTAGTTTAAAGTTAAAATTTTCTAATTTGCAAAAATAAAAATCCCAGAAACATAATATTGCTTTATGTTTATTAGATAGTTTTTCTTTATACTCAAGAAAATTATCAAGGAAACTATTTAAAATGATAAATTAAAGTATCAATTAGGTATCAAAGAACCTAATTTTCCAAAATAAATTCTAAAACTTTGAATTATTCTTGCATTATTCTTTGGACGAAAATTAACTTAATTTAGATACTTTTGAATAAAATTAACTTGAAGTTAATACGTTAATCTTAAATAAAAAGTAACTTATTAAGTTAAAAGTTAATTTGAAAAAAAAACAACGAGTTAATTAACTTGACGTTTTAACTTTTAATTCATTAATTCCCATGCAGCCTTAAATAATTTATATTACATGTCAAAGCCGCATGTTATAATTAAAAAAATTAAAAACATGAAATTTGCATTACTAATTTTGTTTGTATTGTCTGATTATGGACGCATTCTTCAAAATATTAATGTGATTTAAATTTTAAATAATATATATACATTTTATACAATAATCTTAGTATCTGTGCCTATAACTTACAGCCACAAATTCCAAAAATATACAGTTGATACTATGTAGATTAAACCTTTTAAAAGTAAGTAATTAAATCTTATTTTGATAAAACTTAAACATAGCTCTCTATTGACTCTATAACAAGCCTAGTAAGTAGTGATTTAGGTAACTGTCATAAATGACGTAATAAGAAATCTTTAAAATCTATCTGCCAAACGTGTACTTATAATATTTAAATAGATTGATATTGGGCCTCAATATAAGAGGTATTATATTTCAGTTTATGCGATTACTACTTATAATAATCCTTTTTATAGGATTAACCTATACACATTACTTACTTCAGTACAATTGTGTTTATAATATAATCACATTTAACTAATTGTTGTTCAAATAAGTGTTATAAATATTATACATTTATAGTTCTAAATATATTTTTGATAATATTATAAATTATATTTGAATTAAAATTAAAATTTTTTAAATTATTTCGCCAATATTATTATGTACATTAGGAGTCTTAAATTAAAATTTTAATAACTATACATAATTTTATTATATTTTACAATACTACCGAAGTGAAATTTATTTTTATTATTTATATTGTCACTAAAATATATCTGTACATTCATTAGCACATTTAGTAATTTGTATACATATATAAATTATAAATAAACATATAATTAAAATAATTTTTGAGGAAGTCACCCATTGGTAACATCTCCGAACATGATTAATTCGATTTGTAATCATATTCTTAGATTTAAAATTATAATTACTATTTTCTTTATATATTTATATTTCAAAATAATTTGAAAAAATATATTAATGTAACTCAAATGCCTTTCCACCTACAAAATTATAGTAACTTATTGTAATATTACCGTAGTATGAAATAATTTATAATTATTAGAAACTATAATTATTTATTTCAAATAAATAATAATAGTTTGTATTTTGTAATATCATAAATTATGAGTATTAAATATTAATAGTATTATTATAGTTAATAGTTTTATTAAAAACATTTAATACCTATATAGTGATAAAAATGTCTCTTCTAATTCTATACGTTTATTTATTTGATTTTTCTTCAAAACAATAATGGGTATTATCTTAAGCAATCAATAATAATGTGGCGCGATTAACATATAATTTAGATTTTATTTCGTTAAATTTTTTTTAAAAGTTTTATTTACAATTGTCATATAAATTCTTGCAATCCTACCGGCTACCGTGAACTTACTGATTACTATTGCACATATTTATATTATTTATTTCTAAAGTGTATTATATAAAATATAGGTTAAGATATAATAAATTATTTTGGTCCAAATAACCATTCAAAAAAGAATATCACTAAGCTCATGCCAAGTCCACATATTAGTATTATAAACGCACCCTGTAATTCATCAACACTCAATTTTTTCACTTTGATGTTTCCTTTTTTCTTTATTGGACGAGATGGTACTGCATCTTGTCTCCATTTGTCATGTAATCCAGTTTCATATGCTGTGATTTGGGCTTTAGATAGTATACCTTTGTACGGATTCCCCTTCTGCATGAATATACCAATATTGTACACAATAACCACTTCTTCTACTTTATTGACTTTTTTAATTGAGCCCGAAATCAAGGCCTCGAAATGGTCTTCTGGATCAAGTATGATAATGTCTTTTTTTTTCAAAAGCCTTATTGCAGATGCTACCATATCGATACAAGGTGTATATTCAGTCAAGTTAAAATTTTCTTTATCCATCGAATGTGCGATTGGTATAAAAGTCGGTACACAGCATATCGTCAGTCCGGACTCTTTAACATCGTTTATGGTTCGCATTGGTGGCTCATACTTTGGTTTGTATAGGTATATCAGTTGCATTGACGTATATACAGCACTTATATGCAACATGTATATTACCCATGAAAGGAAAATCATTTTCGATGACACCGATGTGGGTTGCTGTCCACTAGCTACACTGCACAATATTGCCCAAGAAATAATGAGACAGTAACCACAGTCGGAAAACGCACGTCTCTCCGATGGTAAATTAATACCAGATAGCCAGAGTAGACCAGATGTCAGTAAGAACACGATAAATAGCGTTAGCCAAAAGTTGCCGGAGAACACGTTTAACATGTTTTGCCAGTATGGCAACTTCTTTGGCAGTGGAGTGTAAATTGGAAATCGAATAACTTGCCGTGCTGGTGTAGAATCAAACATTTCCCTACGTTCAGCTGTTAGAATTCCTCCGCCGATCAAAAAGTCGGCCCGATGTTTGCTTAACTCACCAAACCCACCATTCCAAGTTCCGTTTTCCAACTTGACACCCCATCGTTGATTATTTTCGACCTCGTGAAACTCCAATTTAACGTTCCCTATCCTACTCATTAACTTGACTACCTCTACATCCATGCCGTGTAACATCGTCCGCGGAGTCTGATTTGACAGCAAAGTCATCGGCGCCCAATGAAAACCGACTATGTTTACTGTACAGTTGTTGAACGTATCCGGTATTATTTTTCCAAATACATTAAATACGTTCCATTTACTGTTGTTGTTATCTCCTCGAGTGCACAAATCCTCCAGTATTGGCGTGTGATACTCACCACACCTTTTTTGAAACGGATACCAGTAAAACGCTTCTATTGCATTCCCATCAATTGCTGGTATAAGTAACACCGACTTGAACATTTTTTTGGTCCAGAATCGCTGAAACACAGGTTCTAGTTTATGTTGAGATAGCTCAGTGAATTTTTCTAAGATTATAATGAAATTCACTTCTGGTCGCCACGAAGCATTCGTCACGTTAATCGTATCTAAATGATCAACTAAATCGGTTGTATTATGAGCGGCAACTAAGTACGCGTGTGGTAGAATATATAGATTTGGATTGAATAGTTCCACGTGAAATTCATTCAATAACAATGCAGGCTTGTAGTTTTGGTGCATAGAAAATAAAAGTTCTGATCGAAAGTTATGGGTAACCTTTGGACTTGTCGTCACATAAACCGTGGTTCGAATTAGATTACTTACATTCAATAACTGAACAGCACATTGTGCTAATAGATTTGAGTCACATCTTACGTGAAGTGACAAAACTAAAACTGTGGTGAAAAGTCTGAAATATGTTTTAAACATAGTTATTGGTCATGAATTGTATTAAGACTGATTAAGAGTAATTTCATATTTTCATTACTGTCGGTGGTTCCAGGCCAAAACAATTAGTGTAATTTATTAATTATTTTCCGGACCAATGCGTTAAGTAAACATTTTGACAACCATGAAAATATATTTTGTTAACGTTGACAAAAGGAGACAAAAAATAATAATAATAAATAAATAAAAACGTCATAAGTTTTTATAATTATTTAGTTGATGGAAATTTCATTTTTATGAACTATATAATATATAACCACATAATTACTAACTTCTATACGCTACACTAAACGAAAATATGTCACTTTTAGTGGAAAATAATATTTTTAATAAAAGACATATTTTAATTTTAAGCTATATACACATATTATTTTATGTACATTTTTCGCCTGGTAAAGTGTTTATAACTTATCAGAAGTTCCGTTTGTTTTCTATCCAAAAGATGACATTAACTATACTAATTGATCGGAACCCATGACTTGTTAAGTAATTTCATTCGTGTGCCCCGCGAACCTATTCATGTTGGCTACCTCATCTGTTGTATATAATGCCAACTCTTATACCAGTTATACCATATATTTATTCATGTTAAGAATAATTTTATAATGTTTCAGAATATATATATATATACATTTTTGGTGACAATTTTGTATTTTTAATATGTATTAATTTTAAATTTTAAATAGTGTTTATTATTCTTTGTTTTTGTGATGTTTAT
Organism: Rhopalosiphum maidis; assembly: GCF_003676215.2. Lineage (NCBI taxonomy): Eukaryota > Metazoa > Arthropoda > Insecta > Hemiptera > Aphididae > Rhopalosiphum > Rhopalosiphum maidis. Next base: position 39,285,924 of record NC_040879.1, on the reverse strand, counting down.
ACATGATAAGTAGTCAAAAAAATGGTTCAATTTTTAACTTTGAGTATGATTTTGGATAGCGAATTAGATTAAGTTAGTACTTGGTTAAAATTAAAAATTCTCAGTATTTAGGTTAAAAATTAATCATCGTAATAATTATTATTTAGGCCTGTATTATAACAGTTATTATGATGGGTAGTAAAACGGTATAATAATATTTTTTAAGTGAAAAATTATATTAAAATTACATAAAGCCGGGTACAGATTTAAGATACCTACATTGTCATACGGTAAATTATGTTTCTGACATTACAGCCCACGATGTTTCTGATTTTCTATTAAAAGTGGAAACATAATAGTTTATTGACGTATTGTTGACAATATAATATTATGTCATAATATAACATTATATTCTAAGTCTGCAAAACCAAACTTAACATCATTTTATTAGAATATTTAAACTTAAAAAAATATAATAAGTGACAAAAATGTAATTGAATATTTTTACTTATAGTTCCTTACTTCTCAAACTATATAAGTATTACCTTCTTATAGACATAACTTTGAATGTATTTTTAGAATTTAAATGAAATTAATTAGATTGAGTCTAATGAATTTAAAAGCCGTTTTATTTTTAAATATTTTGCAGTATATAGATTTTCAATTATTATTTATTGTGCAAATTAGCATATTTTAGAGGATAAAAAATGTCCTGTTCATATCTGTGGTGGGAACTCTGAGTTCTTAAATATGACTGATATTATACTATTCTATTGCGGATTAAGCCTGTTAAATAATTAAATAAATAAATAAAACATTGGTTTTGCATATTTATAAAATTATATTATGATCAGTAAAATATTTTATTGTGTCAACCGTCTGTGGTTGCATTATCATTTATCGTATTTAAAACAATTTTAAAAAATATTATGAGAACTTAAAAAATCAGGGAATCAGATCTGCTCTCTGCTGCATAATAGGTATTGAGTGTATAACTCATTACAAAGTATAGGTTTACTGCATTAAATATGTTTAATAAATGTGATAATTTTTTGTGAGCGCTTAAAGTTGAAATGTTGACAACATTTGTAAAAATCGCGATAATTTGCAAATTGTATTGTTACAAAAAACTCATAAATCATTTAATATTCATACCAGAGATTTGAAACATTCCACTGTTACTAATGTTATCATTTTCGATTCTCAACAAAATTATATAAATATTTAGATAAATCTTAAGTTATTTATAAGAATTTAAGATTTAAGAAATAATTTCAATTTTGTAAGTATTTATCTGTGCATTTTTAGGCTCGATCAATATGCTCAAAATATGAACAAATATAAATTTAAAAATTTGATGTAAGATGTTCTTATAGAAATTTAAAAATATAGAAAATATATACCTAGGGATAATTTTTATTTTAAGCTTTTGAAGTTAAAATTCCGAAAATATTGTACTTGTAAAAACAATTTAATACAAGGATCCTCATTAGATATTATCAAAGGAATTCTAAAAAAAAATAAGTTTATACTAATAAATATTTTTCATGTATTTACGTAGTATATATATGACTATAGAACCTATTTCGGGGACGCAATTATTTTCCTACCCTATTTTAAATAATTTCCGGCCATTAACTAACATTTTTTTTCTTTCAGATTTTATGCATTATTTTTTATTTTACAAGCTATCTTTATATATATCAGTATTTTACTTATAATTTTTAAGGACTTGCGCAATGCCCAAATAATAAATTTAATAATTTTTTTAATCGTATAATTAAAGACGTTTAAGCATTTGAAAAAAAAAATGTTAAATACATATTTTGGTGCGATGCAAACGGTGTTTTTCAAAATTATTTTTTAAGTATATTATCGTGTATTAAAATTCACAACCCCGATCGTATATTATGGTATAGTATATTATGACCTATTCTGACTCGGCGGTCCCTGCGAAACGGTCACACTGGACGTGACATCATAATTTGTATACACAGTAATAATATAATGTATTTTGATACGCCGCCGCCGATATCGCCGACGCCGCCTACGGTAGTCTCTCTACTATCGATTTAAGTCGTATTGTTGTTATGTTACGCGCGACCCGGCTCGGCTACGAACGCAGTACGCGCCCGTCGGCCCGAAAACGCGCACTACCGCCGCAGCAATTCTCCACTGGTCTCATCCGGAACGGAAAGCGCGCTAAAGTGCGCGGCGCCACAAGTTGCAGTTGTCAGACCCGTCGTCGCGACCGTACTGCGTCAAAACAAACACCACTGCACAGCGTATAATACTATTTTATTAATCGTATAACAATATAAGTATAATAATTAAACACGTAATATTATTAGATACACGGCGTTGTCATCGTTGACGAACGGTTAGATCGCGGTATATATACCGTAAATACCGTCGTGGGTGTTAGCTTGGTCGCGGTCGCACACGATGACGTCCAGCGACGGAGGACTGCAGTCTTGTCGCCGGCAGGACAACCGCGGCGGCGGCGGCGGCGTTGGCCAAAACCTGCCGATCATTATGGCCACCGGCTGTCGGATGCCACGGTCACCGTCCAGGGACAAGGACTTGGCGTCGTGCGCCGCCTCCAGGACCGCCGCCGCACATCAACAGCCGTACGCCACCACCGCCGTCGTCTTGAACCGCGTTACCAGCTCTTATCCCGAAGCGTTTTTTAAAAGGTATAAAAATTTTTATAATACGAATAACTACATTATATTATATTGTATTAATATAACGCTTCGTCGCGGGTTAAGCATTGGAAATCGAGTATTATTGCACACATTGCCCACGGTTTTAGTGATCAAAGTAGAAACGATAATAGTCTATACATTGTCCGGACATATTGTGCACAGTAACCGAATAAAAGTTTACGATTTCAACGTTTTACACAAAATATTATTATTATAAGCATAAATTATCGTGTTATTTCTACACGAACCTCTACGATAACTTTAAACCTAATAAAATGACCAATCAACTAAAAATATTAAATTTGATCAAAAATATTACACAGAATAACAAATTATTTTTATTTTTTTATTTGTTCTTAGTTTCTTACGATATGAACTATGAACCACTACTGTGGAACTTTTGTAACTGCACTTGTGTAGTTGTGTGCTTACGTGTACATCTATCATACCCTTATCTACTCACCCTGAAAAATTGGGTAATTTACACACTATTATTAAAACATTATAATACTACCTAGTGCCCTATGTATGAATAAGGTTTTTTTTAATTTCATTTAACAATTATTCGATTCAATTCACTTTGTTCATTCGTTAATAACTTACCACCGAAAATTGTGTCCGCACATTATAAGTAATATTGGGCTATACTTTTCACTTTACCCTAATTATTTACAACACCCTTCTTTACCCGTTACGTATTATACATAATTTGACGACTATAAATTCTGCAATAGGTAACGGTATTGTGGGTTCATTTTTTTTTAGTTCAGTTTATAGGTTCATTGAGTAAAGTCTGGTTGATTTTATCACTCAAATGTTGAAATAATTCTAAAACAACCACTGTTTTCCACACAAAATAGTTGTAAAATTGACATATTACATTACATTATTATATACATTATTAATAATATTGACCTGTAAGAGCACACATATTATAAATTTATAACAATTATATAATATATTACTTTTATAAATTTTGGTTTATAAATGCATTGAGAGAAATCAAATTTTATACAATCTTTTATAATAATAAATAATATGTCCTCACATGCAGCATCATAATGTTGATATAAATACTAATTTCGTATTTATATTTTATAAAGTAACAATGTCTGACATAATATATACACATGTTTATAATATTGTAACATTTTAGGATACTATAGCTAACAAACAATTAATAATTTTTAGTGCCTAAATTACTTACGTCGATAACTAAGAACAACAAAATTCCAATTATCCCATATAGCTATGGTTTAATTCAAAAAAATGTATAAATTATAATTTATTAATATACTTTCTATGTGTATTATACAGCGCTACCTACTTTTAAATAATTTAATTAATTAATCTTTAATATAAAGTTTTATAATCAAACCGATGAGACAACGAAAAGATATTAAACTTTGGAACTATATGTTCTATGAAATTGGAAAATGTATTATTGCCGTCCTGTAAAATTTGGTGTTCTTGACACATACGTAAGTTACTTATAGATAATACGTATTCTAAACATGTTTACTCCATATTATATTAGTGACATTATCAGATTTTAAATACCTATTACGAAGTGATATTTTTCGCATATTTTATCGTTCACTGTAACATTAATTTACGGAGTAAATAGGTACATACGGACAAAATATTATTTGTTCGACCTATTAGTTATAGCTTATAGTTCTTATACACAGATAAATAGTATTGAAATTGATTAATTAAGACTTAGTGAAGGTCGTAACGTAATTTATTACTTATGAAACAACTACCTAAATACGAAATTTATATATATAATGCAAAATACCTAAGTGAATAATGAATAATGAGTATGTTATTTTGATACGTCTGAAAATTAAAATCAAAAAATGAAATAATGGTCGACGGAGAAAACATATTTTATAATTTATATTTTGGATCTTTACGCATACATTTAACAATAATTATTTAATAAGCGAAACGAAAAACATAGTTTTATTTTATCTAAAACATATCACATTATATTTATTATTTATAAGTATGAGATCATACACAGGTACCAATTTATATTATTCAGTATGCAGTCATTAACAGTACCTTAATGTTAGTTAATTACTATCGTTATTAGATTATTAAATGAAAATTTTAACAATAATTCATTTAAAGTGTGATATAATACGTCTATAGTGGTTGTAGAATGTGTAGACCATGTTTAAAAACAATAATCACTATACGGCCATATAGCCTATAGAGTAAAAAAATATTGTCTATGAGCTTATAATTAATAACTTATTTGACATCATGTTGATAAACACGTATAAAATAAACTATGACACACATATTTATAATTGTAATTTTCTGAAATAATTTTTTTTTATTAATTTTACTAAATTTACTGTGGGTTAAAATTTAAATTACTTTTTATTTTTCTATATTCTTAAATAATCAATACATATGCCATATGGTACACAATAAAGGTAGTTATAATTCATTTGTGACAACATAATCAATAACATATAAGAAAAGTTTCAAGACGAAACTACCCTTCGGCGATAAGTTGAGTGAATTTATTTATAATTTCATTATATCGAAAACTAAAAAATGTATTACACATATTTAATTAGATAATTTATATAATAAAAATTTAGGTTAAGTTAGAATAATCGACGTAAATCATATTTAATAAAGTATGGATCATTTTTAATAACATATAATTTTAGAGTAACAATAATTTTTGATTGCATTCAAGAATAAAAATTGATTTTCTAAATCTATTTAATAATAGTATTAGAGTAATATTGAATAATATTTTTGTAAGTAAAAATTGTTTACCTACCTACAGTTTTATTTTATTATTTATTGTATTATATATATATTTGTTTTTAAACATTTCTTAAAACATATTTTTTAGTTACGATATTCTACAACTAAGATTTTTTATAAGCATTGAAACTAAAATTTTAACAGAATTCCCAAAATTGCGAAGTTTATCAAATTATTTTCTAGTTAAAAATGAATAACATTCATACTTAGGATATGAATATTTAATACAAGGTTCTTTAGAAGTTTTTTTAACTTATATTAAAAAAATGTTTAAGTCAAATTAATTTTTCATAAACGTTTGAAGTTTTATGATATTAAATATTTTTTGTATAAAAACTAATTCTTCTTGAATAATTTTTGTTATTTCGTTTTAATTCAAAACTAAATAATCATAAATACTTTAAATTTTCTCCAAATATTTACATTATAAATTATAATTTCCAAAATATTTTGACTCTTTTACATAGAATTGGCTATTTGAATTTTTTTGTTTTCGTTATATGTGAATAAAAAATTATTCACTGGATCTACTAATCCACATAAGTGATTATTAATTCTTATATATGTATAAAAATATTAGTTTTGTATGTGTATTTTAAGTTCGAGTTTTAATTAAATTTGTAAAAATTACGAAAATTTATTTTGTAGTTAAAAATTTTTTTTTTATATAATAGTAGGGCATTACATACTACCTATACGCTTTACATTGTTGCATTTGCAATTTTTTTCTACTATTTTAGTTTATTGCTAAATATGTTTCATGAAAGTATGAGTTAAAATCTAAAATTTTTAAGTGCAATTTTTGCAGTTTTTAATTTTTTAATTTTTAGAATTTATTGTATTGCTATTTCGTTGAGTTTGGTCATTTAAAAGACAATTTTAATTATTTTTATTTTTAAATTTTGGTCACGTAATTTTAATTTTCTATTACTTTTTAAACGAATTTATATCCCATGTAGTATTTCCAAAAAATCATAATTTTTTAATGATTTGTGGAAGGACGTGTTATCCACCAATATTTCATTTCATAAAAACAATAATCTAGAATTTCGTTTATTTTTGGAAACAAATATGAATAGAGATATTCTAAATGAAAATATGCTGTGTAATAATTACGTGAGCAATATGTACTCCGATATTTAAAAATATAAAATAAAAGACAATATAAAGAGGAAATACAATTTTGATTTCATTAGATGAGAACACGAATTGGTTAATGGGAAATATATGACTAATAATATGTCATTATTGAAACACTCCAAACCAACCAATCAAGAAAAGTGTGCTTATTAAGTACAGAAATTCTCGAAAAGCAAATTATTAATCAATTTTCAAATTATTCTATAAATTAATGTTCATTCTTTGACAGTTCGGTATTCGTCGACGTCTTTCTGTCTTTTTGAAGATATACGAAAAAAATTCCCTGAAATAAATTACTCATCGCTAAAGTTAAGAAAATATTTTTTAGAGGACCAAACCGAACTTTTCTTTTTAAAAATAAAAAACGAGGGTCGTCCGACAAAAGCAAATTTCGCGATTTCAGATGTTTTATGAACAACAATTTGCAACAATGTAGGTTAATTTTTTTTACAAATTAACATTATCCATTAAATTATTAGCTACATAAATAATTTAAAGTTTTTCATCGTCGTAAATAGAGAAAAAAGCTACTAAAATATTATATGCCTACTTATTTACCAAATATAATGTAAAAATAAGTATTTATACCAAAATACAAAAAACGTGTAAGATGAAATTAGGCTTATTTAAATTGAAATGATCTAAATACATATATATATATATATATATATATATATATATATATATATATATATATGTATATATGTATATATGTATATATGTATATATGTATATATGTATTATATATATATTATCTAAATCACATATAGTTTAACAAACCAAACATATCTTATTTCAATAAAAAAATATGTATTTACAAAGAAATCCATTCCCTAGATAATATCTATTTATAGTATTTATACTATTTAAGTATTTACATTGTTTAATGAAAGAGATTCGAAGTAAATAAAAATAATATGATATTGTATACATATTTAACATTGGTTTAATGCTTAAATATTAATAATATAATAAATGTACTTATAATGTTTTCGGATAAAATTTAATCTACCTACCGACTACCGTTATAATACAATAAGTAAAATAAATAAATTTAATAGTAATATCCAAAAACATTATTATGAAATATCTTTATTTATTTAGGCTGATAGACCGTCTCTGCTAAGAATAGTTTTTTGTATACATTGATATATAATTGAATTCAAATTAAACCCACTTATAACAGAGCCTCACTAGAGCACTCTCCATGTACAATTTTTTGTTAAACATAGTGTAAATGTTAATTTTGTTCATGTATTGACTATTATACTTGACATGCCATTTTGTGCTTCGTACATAATTAAAACAAACTATTTTATTATGTATGAAGATCTTAAATAATATAACATACCTAGTATAATTTAAAATATTAAAAAATATGTATTAATTATTGATTTTTCAAACATTTTTGTCAGGGATGATTAATAATAATCAACATTTTAATATTTATTTATTTAGGTAATTCAAACACAATATGGTATTTGATTATATTAATTTTTACTAACTCAACTAGTATTATTTAACTGGTTTTTTTTTTGGGAGTATTTTTTTGATAATTATTCTACATTCTTTATGATGTTAATATTATTCACTAAATGACCGATGAAGCATTATTACGTTTTTAATACAGCATATCTTCTACAAAGTTAATAAAAAATAATTGTATGCATAAATATATATGGCATGATAAAGTATAGTTAAATGTGTGAATAGTTTAATAAAAATTAGTAATAACTTAAATTGAATTTTTCAATTAAGTATTAACATCAATTATTATAAATACTACTATATGTAGGTACCTATACAATATATATTAATACATTTATAATCAATGGTATAAGCAAAAATATAAGAGTCCTTGACATAACTAGATTGATTCAATTTATTATTTTATCATTACAATTTGATTAAATTTATTTTTATACGTATAACAACACTAGTGAAAACTCAAAAACAGTAGGTAATTGGTTAAAAATATTTCGTGCGTGCCTTATTTTATAAAATGATTTCAATAATTACACAACTAAAAATAGAACATAATATAATAACAATCGAAGAATCATAAGAATTTAAAACAAATTATTTATATTTAGGTAATTATTTAAGATAAACTTATTTTCGGATTTGTATCCTTTTATTATTTAATATTTTCAAAGCAGTCTAATAACAAATTACGTAGTTGTTGTGTACCAAATATTATAAGAATTATTGTAAAATATAAAATATTTAAGGTATTTATCTTATTACGTACCTAAAAATTGAAATGCTATTTAAGTCAGAATGAATGCCCAATCATTTTTGTTTATCCATTTTAATATCTAGTATATATTAATACGTAATTAATGCGTACATACAACACATAGGTATTATTTAAATTTTAAAACATTAATTAACTCACATTTTAAAAGTAAAATAATTTGTATGTGTTCATATGATAATATGATAATATATATATATATCATATATATATTATATATTATCATATTATAAAGATGAACTTAGACACTTTGTATATATGATATTTGTAAACATTTCTATTTTTACTACATTTTTGGGTAGGAGTTGCGAACTAATTAATTATTTACACACTCGTTTGTTGAAAACTTTTAACATATATGATAACAAAACTCAGGTTATGTATTTCATTCAAATTTAATTTATATTGTGAATATTTCACATAATTATATATATTTTACTATGCAATCAATATCTACCTATTTTATATTCTAAGTGGAGCTATGAATGTATTGATTTTACAATAATGTGTGTGTGTGTGTGTGTGTGTGTGTGTGGTTTTGTCAGTATGCACAAAAAGTAGAGGAAAAATTACTTCGATCTTCAATTATTTGTGGTTTCTTATAAAAAATTAACCTGGTAGCTACTTTTGAGAGGTCAACATTTTAAAGTCATAGTGTTTTGTGTAAATAAAAATCAAATAATCTTAGATATTTTATATTTTAATAAATGTTTATATAAGCATTTTCTATACATGATATTTTAAGTTGGTCGAAAATAGAAAGTCATAACATTTATTAATACGTATTTAAAATTTAAATTTTTAATTAAAATGAATTTAGTTATTTTGTTGGAATTTAAAGTATTATTCATTGTTATTTGAAACTGTTAATACATATATTTATATTTCATTCACATAATGACATTATCAAATGTACTTAGTAATATATTGTGCTGATTGCTAACAGACCATCTTTCAATTATTAGAATCTTTTTTGTATGTAATGAATTTAACACATAAATTACAATGACTTACTCTTCGATGGCAATCTATACTAGACAGCAATGATGTTAAACATCAAGCTGAATTAAAATTATTCAGGAAACAAAATCCATCAATGTTTATCATAATTATTTATAACCTAACGTATTATATCTCGCAACATAATACCAGAACTCAGAATCCTCTTATAAATATATCAATGATACCTGACCCCGGGGCGGCCAAACAGTCGATCGCAAACGATTTCAAATTCGATAGTGTTAGAATTTATTTTTAGGCTACGCAAACGAAAATTAATCACGGTGGTTAGGTTTTTTATGGAAGTCGATCCTCAAAGGTGAAGTATATTTTTAGTAGGTCACGGCCAAAAAAGTTTGGCCACCCCTGCCATAGTGTAACGTAATTTGTATGTATACCTTTTTTTTTACCAATTGCAAAGAAGGTGCTCCGTTGTAAACGTACCTACTTATAATTTAATAATTTAATGTGATACAATCGTTATTTGGATTCATGTCGATACCTAGCGTTTTGCTCATTTTAAGCAGTACGCCAGAATATGTTGTTAACTTGTAACTGATGATCGTAGGGATTTCACTGTATTATATTATATTCTACTTGTTGGCTCGATGTAAGAATAAGGTCCAATGTAAAATTTTGACAAAATCGAAATTGTTTGATCAATTTCATTAAATCTTTAGCATTTCAAAATTAAATTCCCAAACAAATTTTTATCACTAGGTGATTCATTTACTCAAGTCCTCAAATTTTTTTAAATGTAGTTAAATTATTTTATCTTATTCTATATTTACCTCATTAAAACCACTCGCAATTATTGTAAAAACATTTCCAGATTTGACATAGTTTAAATAATTTAAGTCTAGTTAAATAAAAATCAAAAAAATCTCAAACAATAATGGTCTTCTTGATTTCGTTAATCAAGGCCCTTCTTGCGCCGAGCCATTTACAATGTGGTATAGATGTATATAGATCGGCGAAAGAACATATATTTTATAAGTATATGGTCATATCTACTTTACTGTCCTTACCTATTAAATAATTAAACTATATTATTGTATCGTGTTGAAACAGGATGTCGCAGGACATAACGAATTCGGTGTGGTTCGAAGAAGAGAACGATTTGATAAAAAGCTGCGGCGCACTGCAGTCGGCGCTGGGTCTGTCCAAGAGCTTCAGCACCGGCGACATCGCTGACGCGACAAACATGGACACCGGGTGTTGGCTCGCGGACAACGATGACGTCCGCATGCCACACAGCGCTTCCGAGCTGGCCATAAACAAGTTGCGCATAAACTCGGACGTGCTGCTGATGGCCACCACCATGCAGGGCCGGTTGGGCAACACGTCGCGGTCGCTGTCCACGTGCGTGGTAGTCGGCGACATGGCGTCCACGTCGCAGCTGCCGTCGCCGAGCAGGTACTCCAGCTCGTTGCACAACAGCTACGCGCCGTCCACGTTCAGTCCCACCGACCTCGTGAGATCCGTCAATAAAAAGGTATATGCGTAAAATTATTATATTTTGAGCACTCCATTGTGGGTGTGTGTTTGTTTGAGACGGGCTGTTAACATATAAATTGGCAATCAAATAGTTATCTGAAATCAGATGATAATATTTTACATCACATACAATATCACATATTATAGATACGCGTATATGAAATAAAGGTAATGAATAAATTTACATAAAAATATCTTTGTTAGTGGTTTCCAAACTTTGTTTTACGTATTAAATGCATTTATGGATAGAGCATTATAGCTATAGATATATAATACATAGGTGTCCCGTGAGAATTTACCTATTACCGATATCTCCTGAAAAAAATGGAGATATATCATGATTCTGGTTTTTAATAAGATTCACGGGGAAAAGAACTACAAATATTTCATGTTTCAAAAAGTTAAAAAATATATTTTTTTATTTAATTATTTTCAAAAAAAATTTAGATAGTCATATTTGAGAGTTCATTTTCTGAAAATATTGATGTTTTAACATTTCATTTCATTATCTCCTAATTTTTAATATTTTTTCTAGTTAAAAAAAAATCGTGAATTATTTAATACGATAGTGGTATTAATACATCATTAAACATATTGTGCCCTGCGTGCTGGTTCGACCGGCAAACGCTTTCAGTGTAGTTCGCAATGTTCAAAAACATATTTTAAGAAAAATTAACTCTACAAAATGACTATTTGAATTATTTTTTTAAATAATTAAATAAAACATATATTTTTTAAACTTTTTTACTAAAACATTAAAATAAATTAAAACATAAAATATTTGTAGTTCTTGTCTCTTGTGAATCTTATTAAAAAATCAGAATTATGAAATCTCCATTATTTCAGGAAATATCGCAATCGGTAAATCCTCACGGAACACAGTATATATTATACTGTTCGTGTTTATTACAGATCCAGTAACACACCACTATATATTATGGCTAAATATAGAACTGTTTTACTGTTCAAAATGTCAATATATCTATATCAAAATGATAGAGCAGTAAAAAATTAGCTAGTTTATAATTTTTTGAATTATCTACTTCCGTGCGATGTGCGTGTCGAAATTTATTGCGCAGCTTATTGATGTATTTTCGCGATTTGAGATAAAAAATCTTTAAAAACAACGCACAATAGTATGATAATAATTTATACACAAAATAATATTATTTGGTCTGCCACGCACATCGTTAAATAAAAAATAAGTTTATATTTATATTTTCGCATTTTATAATATTGTTATTTTTGGCGTACCATAGTTTGGAACACATCTATAATAATAACAATATAATATACTTAGTCGTCGACTTTAAGAAAAAACTAACGAGTAATGAGATACTTTAGGTTTTTGATAGTTTATAAAACGACTGTAGCTGATTATTGAATTAATAATAAATTTAAATTTAAAAGGTTCATATTCATATTTTATTACATAATTTCATTCACTATGACCCATGGGTATGTGGAAAATTAATTATTCAGCGCACTTATACTTTACGCTTAATATACCATACTCAATGTACACCTACGGCCGGTACTCAATTATTATTATTAACTGGTAGCACAGGATAGATTACATCAGAATAGAAACTGATATAAAAGAAATACACGGCTCTTATTACGGCTGCCCAAAAATATGGTCGGCCAATATAACTCGGCCATCATATTGAAAAGAGACAAGGGCTCATCAATTCTGCGGTGTTGACATATATTTGATACAAAATATTTAAATAACCATAAAAACCACATATTTACAAAATACACTAATAACCAACCAAGATTAGGGATGGTATGTTTACAGTAGACAGTTGATTCTAAACAGTTAAAATTTTTAATTTATTTACAAAACAAAACAGAATAGATTCAGAGATAAGCACTCTCGATATGGGGAACTAAAATTTGGGCGGCCAGAGTTTCCATTCTGATTTAATCTATTATGTGGTGATACTGTGATAGTAATGTACATGTTTTAACGCTCAATACCAGCTGCATGCAATCACCAGAATAGTCTATGGCTATATTATGATAAAAATCTCGATGAAGTTTTGTGTAAGTAATGTGTATGATCCGAAAGCAAACTTGCAAACGAAAAGATAAATTAGGTTATGTTTCAGTTACTATTGGACATATTATGATCATCACTCTTTGCTTTTAATCTTTATAGCCATATTTTTAGGATATAGGTATATTTATTATGTATATATGAATATGCAGATATCGCCACCCCATAGATATTTAATAAATACGGTCTATAACAGCAGAAATTATATATGACACGATATTATACGAATACATATCATATACTCATATAACCAGAGCGTTATATTTAGGATAATCATAGGAAATATATAATAATATACATATAAGTGTGGGAGGGTCGTTAATAAAGTAATAATAATATTGTAGGTATGTAATATGTTTGAAATAGTAAAATGGTTTAATCCACTACATTAAATACATTACTTGTATTGTATATTATATTTTAGTATTTAATGGTTATAATACTGCAGTCTTGGCGATTGGCCTTAGGTGCGTAACCAGGTTTTTTTTAAAGAAAAGGGGGTTTAATTTAGTATATAAATACAACTTGCAAGAGGGGGGGCTGTTTATACATTTATCATAGAGTAATACGG